>NC_056735.1:1803433834-1803638834 GCF_019279795.1 Protopterus annectens
CATCATATGTGGGTTAGTAATAATCAACACATTCCAGGGTTAGGTACAACAGCATGCATATATATTCCCAATAACCCAGACACCAGATATGGAACAATTGCATAGCAAACAGAACACATGCATATATGGGACCACAGTGGTAATAAAAACAGCATGCAGGTACATTGATGGCACCATGCCACCAATGTTGGAATAATTAAATACAGCACATGCATGGAAACAAATATAAATATTAATTAACCAATATGGCTTATCAGAACATTGGAGACATTACATACCAGTTGGGGTGGGTATGTAGTTTATTGTTGGAGATATGGTGGGAGGGGAGAGAAAGATGTCAATTAACAACTAGTATATTCCTGTAGTCCACATTACTTTCCTAGTCAGTGCTGTTATCTGTACCTTACAAGTATTACTACACTACCCTATAGCCTTAGTTTGGACAGTGATATGGCTGTTGTCATCATTATACATGAACTGGTTTTACCTGCAGTATACATCTCTTACCTGGTATACCTGTGGAGGAAATGTTTGTTAACACTAACTGTTTCTACACATACTCCCAGAGTCCAGGTTGATGTTGTGCACAAAGCTATCCAACTTTTTTCTGCACAGACTCTGGCCATGTCTTGACCACATGCAGGTGTACCGGCGCATATATAAACTATTGCCCTCTTCAACCTTTTTTGACTTGACACACACATATACATGCTTTTCTACGCAGTTATATTATGTAGCACAGTGTGGGTGACGGCGATCAGTGGTACTTTATTATTCAGAGAAACTGCAACAGTCACTATTCCCTACAATACCAGAGTAAACAGCACCAGTACAGGGTATGAAGGGTTTTATTTCTTGGCACAGTGTTCATATATGGAGCAATGATTGTTAGCACTACCTGATTGTTGCCACACAAAGTTCCAGATTATACATTAGTATTATGCATGTACATCTCACTCTGTTACTATACACACTCTGGTCACAGCTTGACAACATGGGGGTGTAGATAGGACATACTTGGCTTGTTTCTCTCCATACAGTTTCAGGAGTTGCTACAGTGACAGGTTTTTTCTCATAGATGTTTGACAATCACTTGTATTCCCTGTTGGCTGACTAAACATCTGGGATCATCCCACAGACTTCCCAGGGGGACAGGCAGCAGATATGGGCCCATATACTTGACATCCTGGACTTATCTGTACAGTTGTACTTTCACTCCCAGGATTCAGACCATGGCTGTGTCTGCTACAACTTAAAGACTGTCCATCAGAGTTGTGTGTGCTATATAGATATTGCTGTATATCTTCTGTCTGCATTCTGTCTTATAATTCTCCTGTTCTTTGGCATTCTGACCTTGTATTACAACACTCATACAGATATCCTAGACAGTTATATTTTTTAGGAAAGTGCTGGCAACAGTGATGACTACTACCTCGTTATTCAGAGCAACTGCATCAGTCACAATGCCATACAATACCAATGTAAACAGTACCAGTACAGGGTAACATTCTTTATTTCTGAGCACAGTGTTGGTATCTGACAGACCAGTGGGATAACTGTTTGTTAGCACTACCTGAATGTTGCCACACACAGTACCAGATTGCACATTACTGTTATGCACATACATCTCACTCTGTCACTGTACACACTCTGGCCACAGCTTGACAACATGGGTTATAAATGGGACATACATGGCTTCTTACTCTCATATGGTTTTGGGGTGTTGCTAGTGTTGCCAGCTTTGTTCTCATAGATGTGTGTCAATCAGTTGTATTTCCTGTTTTCTGCCTATACATCTGGGATCATCCCACTGATTTCATAGGGGGACACGTTGACAGGCACCAGATATGGGCCACTTTACTGGACATTCTGTACATATCAGTACAATTGTGGAGTATGATTCTGTATGCAAACTACTCCCACTGCCAGGATTCGAGCCATGGCTGTGTGAGCTAAAAATATAACAGTTCACATCTCAGTTGCAGGTGCTATTCGGGTTTTGTTGTCTGCCTTTTCCCTGTTTTCTGTCTATGTGTCTCTCAGTTGTACTAAATGGCCTCTGGGGGGGTACACCAGTCATATACAGGCATTCCTACACATTCTATTTATGGTGCACAGTGTGGGTAACAGTGCTTGTGATTGCAAATCTACATTGCCATATGATACCAGAGTAAATACATGCAGTCCAGCAGTTAGAACTTTATTGTCAGACTATTATGCTTTATTTACATACAAACTATATGAGACTCTTCCTGCGATATTCTCCGGTGTATGCAGTACTTGCCTTGAACAATACAGGTTTTATACAGGCAATTCATTTACAAATACTTTTAGTTTTATTTCCTGTGACAGTAAATGCATGAGTATTACTGACCTGCCTCACGTCGCAATCTCACCAGGTGACTGACATGGGCCTCCTGCTTCATGGCCCACTCCATTGCAATTCTGGGGGACATAAGTGGAATATTTAGCCATACCTATTCATGATATACATGAGCTGGAAATTATTACACACATAGTGGGGTGATACTTACACACAGCTGGGACATCCCCTTCCGCTCTAGCCTCTTGGATCCACTGGTCCAAGAAGTTCCCCTTACACCACTTCAGGTAGGCATAGTGATGCCTGACCTGCTTACCAGTTCGGAGTATGCCAGTGGCACTGGTGAGGTCACAGGTGAGATGGTCCAAGGCCTCTGTCTTACATTGAGAACTCTGGTACTAGCCCTGCAGCAGTCTCTGATCATGGTCTTTCACAAGGAGTCCTGCCATGACTCTAGACTCCTGGATGCATCAGCGCTGTACCCAAATGCACACACCTTCTCCCCTTCTTGACATGGTGCCTGCAAGGGGAAGCTACAACCAGTTATGAGATGTATTCCTGCCTCTTGGGTTTAAGTAAGGCCAATTTCCCACACTTTTCTGTGATTGGCCAGTTTCTAAAAGGCTAAGCTATGGGCAAATCTGCTTACCTAAGGTTGGCATTGTTTAAAGGGGCATACCTCTGGGCACACTGAGTTAGATAGCCAACACTTTGCTTACAACTCTTAAGCTAGCCTGTGCATTGCTTACATTAGACTTTGCATTATATTTCCTTTTTGGCATTGATTTATTATTCATTACACCTTATATGTATGCCTGGTATCCATGATTCATGTGTACGTACACTGTATGGGGTCCTTGTGTTTTATTGGGGACTTCAACACTCTATTACCATTACACCTGAAGTCTGGGATTACTGCTGTACTCCAGTTCACATATTTATGTTATGTAGTGGGTTAAGGCACCTGGGCGGCCATGGTGGTGCAGTGGTTAGCATTGTCGCCTCACAGCAAAAAGTTCTCCAGTTCGATCCTCAGCTGGGGTGCCTTCTGTCCAGAGTCTGCATGTCCTCCCTGTGGTGGTGTGGGTTTCCTCCGGTAGCTCCGGTTTCCTCCCATATCCCAAAGACATGCTGTAGGTAGATTGGACACTCTAAATTGGCCCTAAGTGTGAGTGCATGTGTGTGGAAGTTTGGGTGCTGGGCTGGCAACTCAACAATGTAAAACTCCACTGCCAATCATGAGCGGACAGGTGATCCACTGTGATGACCCCTAACTGGGAAAAGCCGAAAGACGAAGAAGAAGTGGGTTAAGGCATCTATATCTGTATACTGATTCCTTTCACAGCTTCAGTTTGGTTTTACTATGGTGAAGACCTGTTTGTTGATACCTCATTCTTCTGTACTTCTGTGATGGCTTGGTGGTTTACTACTATGATTGTAGTGTATAGGGTCCTGGGTTCAAGACCTGCAAAGCTGTTTATTTTTTTGATGGGCAGAACAAGGGCCATTGGATACAGTGTGATTAGGGCACTTTTGAGCATTTATAAGTGGGTTTGCGCAGGTTTGCGCGAGGGTAAGCAATGCTAACCTCCGGTTACATATGCTTACAGAGAGTTAGCTTCAAAATTGCTTAAGCTGTGTGGGCATTGCTTACCCCTGCACAAACAGGCATAAACCCACTTACTAGTGCTTAAATATGCTTACTACTGCTTATTGGTGCTTAAACCTGCTTACTAGTGTTTTATTCATTATGATACTGACACCTCACATGTGCATTTACTGCAGTACTCCAGTTCATAAATATATGTTATTTAGTGGGTTATGCAACATAAATATTAGTCATAATGTGCTTTGCCATGGAAAATGGAATGTGCTGCAGTGGGACTTGAACCGGGAATGCCTGCTCATAAGGTGAATGCTCTGCCCACTACACTATTGCTGCTTCATTTGCATATATCTTCCTTGTTATCCTCTTCAGCCATTTAAGCTGCATTAACCATATCTAAGCGGTGGGCACACCCTCGCACCTATTGTAAGCTTTAATCAGATTTTTGAAAAAAAAAAGGGTTTGTTCATTTTATTTCTGTATACTTGCTGTTGTACATGAGGGGGTCTGTTGGTGGGGATATGCGGACACCTATGAGTGGTCTCACTCATTTCTTAGCCCTTTCTGCTGTTCTTCATTGTGGGGGCATATATATTCTGAGAGCTCTGCTTTCAGACACCCCCCCTGCACACTTACACTCTCCATGTAAGGTTAGGAACTCGGCAACGTGCCTCATTAATATGCATGGCACACTGCCATCCTGCTCCTAAACGGCCGCCTCCATGCAGGACTAAGCTAGTCCTGGACAGAGGAATAGTAAATCCAGGGGTATATGTGATTTATAATGTTTGCAACTGAAATATGTCAATATGGTCTGTTGAAATCTATATAAATATATGATTACTTATGTTGTAAGTGATAATTCAATAAAGATGTTTCTTGTTAAAAAAAAATACTGGAACAAATAGTGCATGCTCCAACCAGAGGATCAAACATACTAAATCTGGTATTTACTACCGACATGGGAGAGCTGCACCCCACCCCCAGTATCATGTTATCACTTGTCAGGTCAGATCAGAAACTCATGTCCTTTGAAGTAAAAATCAACCCAAAAAAAAACAGCTAAACGAGTAACAGTCAAGAACTATTCTAAGGCAAACTACAGCCTATTAAGTGACAGTTTGTCAAAATTCAAGGCTCCCACTAATCCCAAGAACACAACTATCTATGCAGAATTATTCACAAAGACCATATGCAAACATGGGAATGGCTGCTTAGAGGCTGCTGAACCTACCAGAAGTAAACCTAAAACAAACACTCAAAACAACCCCCCACTTGTGGAATCCTCACCTAAATGGGACATATAATAAAAGAAGAAAACTTCTGGCTAAAATCAGGAAGAACAACTCCCTTAAAGACAGCTGCTATCTTGTACAAATAAACAATTAGCTAAGATGTCTAATTAAGTCCAACAAGGCCAACTACGAGTTCAGAAAAGCCTCATAGATTAAGGACAGTCACAGGGGCTTTTTCAGCTATATCTGGAATCTTAAAGGCAACACAAAGCAGTTTGCTGAACTGGTGGTGAACGGTACCACCTTCACCGATCAGTGTGACATACCAAGTCTGCTGGCTGATAAATGCAGCTCAAACCTCACTCCCACCCCAACTCCACCATAGAAATTGCTCAACTATTAGCAGGGACCAGGTGCTGGCAGCACTTGCTGAAATCAAGAACACCATCTCTTTGGGTCCTGACAATATCCCTGGTTGCCACTGAACAGTTTAAAACATGATCTATCAGGGCCAACTGAGGCACTCTTTTACTACAGTCTTGAAACAGGCTAGTTCCAAATGAATGGAGAACTGCAACAATCATTCACTTCCACAAAGGAGGACTGTCAACTGTCCAAGGGAACTACAGACCCATCAGTCTTACAAGCCTAATATGCAAAGCCATGGAACAAATTATCATGGAAATGATAAGCAGGGACTTTGGCAACATACAGATGATGAACCCATCCCAATTTGGCTTTGTTAAGAGATAGTTGTGCCTACTTAACCTGGTCATCAAGGCAACAGATGGGGTAAAACACTGCATAATGCATATCTTGACCTGGCCAAAGCATTCAGTACAATATTGTACTCAGATATTGCTGACAAGCTCTCTAAGATAAGCATAAATCCCTACATACCTTGCTGGACTGCTGGCTGGCACACAGACAGGACAAAAGAAGTCAAGTTCAGTGAGCCACCTCCACCCAGACACCAGTCACCAGAAGAGTACCCCAGAGATCTGTGCTGGTCCTGCTCCTGTTTGGCATCTACTTGGAAGTAAACACTAATGTTCAAGGACTTTAGCACATCAAGTTCACAGATGAATGAAAAATGGGAGCTATTACAGATTCTCCCAGAAGATACCAATATCTTACAAGAGGGTTTTACATAGAAAAATGACTGGTGCCAAAGCCATAGTCTAAAACCCAGTGGCAAAAATTGCATCACAATGCCCTTTCGGAAACTATCAACCCAAGTTAATTACTCCATTGATAAAATGCCCCTAAGATTCAATTCAATAGCAAGGGATCTGGAAATATATGTGGATCAACATGTAGCTAAAATAGTAAGAAATGCATTCTATGTCTCCCAGCTTACAGGTAAGGGTATGTCATCCAGGGCCAGGAAAATTTTAGTACCACTCTACTCTGCCCTTATCAGACCTGTCATTGAGTACAGTGTCCCCTTTGGCATGAACTAACCAGACACTTGCAACACTTGAAATAGCCACAAATGTTTTTCACTAGGAGAATTCAGCACATGAATATTCTGTTCTACACAGATCATCTAAAGGCTCCTTGTCTGTATTAAGCCTCCTAGAGGCTGCTGAGACGGGATATTTGACTGGCTTATAGGGCTTCGTCAGACTCCGCCCTGATGGATCTGTTGCACATGTGGAAAACAAACAGCACCAGAAACAATAGATTCAGGGATCTGAACTTCACGTGAACAGAACATGCTGGAGATACAGTTATGTGTCTCAAAGATCTCTATGCTATATAATAGGCTCCCCCATTTTTGTAAAACAGAGTTCATCCCTGAACCTATTCAAACAAAACCTTGAGAATTGAATAGGAAATCATAATGTTTTCTCCCATTTGGTCCCCCTGTCTCTTATGGACAGAGGCCATCAATAAAAATATTGTTTAACTAGCACCCTTATCAACCCCCCCTCTATGAGTCTCTTAGTTACCTACCTACTAACATGTCCCCCTCATATAGACACCCATGAAACCTGGGGGACTGAAATGATTTAGGATGCATGACTAGGCTTGTTAAGGTTGGAGTGGTCATGAGTCTAGTAACAATCTATGATCCTGTGAACCTATAGTACCTATGCAGTGTAGTTAATCTTACCAAATTTCAGGGCATTAGTCCATAGAGCTTGAGTAGGCATAACTAACCTTTATATCAAGCATACATGCCTGCTCCAAAAGCACTTGATCATTTTATAAGGCAATGAGAAAATCAACTTAGCTGTGTGTGGGTTCAATTCCCAACAGCAGCAGCAGCAATTAGCATTTATTGCAGGATGGCATATAACAATTATTTACTGCAATATTAAATAACCTTAAACATTGTTTTTGTAACTGGATATATTCACTTGGAATGCATATTTCAGATATGCCATAGTCACCTAAACATTTCCATATTATTTAAACTGAAATAGATATGTTTTATGACTCATTAATGCCTTCACATCATATCTGGATATGGCAAAGGTTAACATAGTTATGTGTTACATTTGCTTAGATTTTGAAATATTAATCTGACATAGCATTGATGTTATCCTCTATGTTTTCCCTTCACAATTCTATAGCTCTCTGTTATTTATTTATTTATTTGTTTATTTATTTATTTTTTTAATCTGTGTGGAAACATTCAATAATGACCATCCTTTCAAATGTGCTCTATCTCACAACTGAAATAAAACTACTCATGTGGTGCTTGCAGTTGATATTGTGTACTCCACGTTATGTAATTAGATAAGTAGGTGGTTCAAACACCACACTGTGGATCTAGTGTGTGTATGTGTGTGTAGTGCTGTGTATGCCAGACTTCACTCACTCATCTGATGTCAGCATTTCTACTCAGGAGAAATATTTAAACCATGATTGGGCTTCCATTACTTTGTTGCATTTTTAGCAAAAACAAATTATGTCCAACACACTGATGAGGTCATCCTTCCAAATGTGCACTATCTCACTGTCCACAAAAAGACCACAGCTAGCAGGCACGGAGAACCACCAGGGATAACCAACCTCCACAATAAGGCAAAAACTCAAATATGCTTTTATTGAACGTTACACCACTGAAAGCACGTTTTCGTTGGAAAACCAACTTCATCAGACACAGCCCAATACATTTCCACACTTAATATACAACTAGCTTCTTAATTAAATAATTAATTGAACAATTTTCTTAAAGTGAAACGACAACCAATCCTTTTAAACACACTTGTAACTAAATGTTACGTTAAGAACAATCATTTAAAGCATGTTGCACTCGTAAAAAAAATTTGTTTAAAACCACATATATCAATAAAACAACAATAGTATATGCAGACTGAAAATCACATTACTGAAAAACTTTTCTAATATATTTATGCAATATTAAATGAATTGCCTCAAATTTAAAATGAAATAAAATTGTTTCGAAAACAGTTAAACATAACACAGTTTAACCAGTAAAAACCTGTTATAATAAAATTTATTATAATAAAATTTATAAGGTGCCTCTTGTTTTAAATACCATCAACCGTAAATAAAGGAACTATAAATGTTCAGCCTTTAATTTTAAATATGGCATGATGGAAATGGAATCATTTAACCCAGGAGGTTTGTTGGATTCCAATAAAATTTGCCAACATGTCTCTCTGTGGGATAACAAAGCACCCCAATTTCCACCCCTGACACCTTGGGTAACTGCTTCCAACACAAAAAACTTGAATATTGCTGATTCGCACTCAGTCATATGTCTATAAAGTGCATTTGTGCTGACCTTTTTTGAAATATCATAATAATGTTCGTATATGCGTCTCCTTAGCTGCCTCTCCGTCTTGCCCACATAAAATGCCTGGCAAGAACGGCAGACAGCCAGGTAGACTATACCCTTGGTGTTACAATTATAAACCTTGTTTGAACACAATTTTCTATTCCTACTTTCTAGGTACACAAATTCCTGATGCATGACATGTTTACATTGGGTACAACACCCACAGCGATATGTCCCTTTCCTAAGAGAATTCTATCTACCCTGTCTGTTGTTCTGCTCAAGTATCCTTTTGATGTTAAAACCCCTCTTATAAACAAACTTACAAGACAGATCCTTAAAACTGTTTAGATCCGTGAGGTCCCTAAAATTACTGAGTTCCCTTTCAATAATATATCTAATGTGTCCTGCATCCTCATTATGTTGCATGATAAAAAACTGGTTGCCACCAGGAACATTGGTATGTATTGGGGTAATATCATCATGTGGGTCCACTGTTTTCTTCCCCAAAATGGGAAAAAACCTGCCTGACCTACCATACCAAACTTCATCTTTAACAGAATTTATCAAACCTATCGGGTATCCTCGGTCAACAAAAAATGACGTGAGCTTGTCACCCTCACGTTGAAAGCATTGGTCATCAGATGTCATGCGGGAAACCCTGACAAATTGGCCCTTTAATATAGATCTTTTTTGGAATTTGGGATGTGAACTTAAGTAGTGAAGATATCCGTTGGAAAAAGAAGACTTTCTATAAATACAAGAACTAAACCCCTCACTTTGCTTTTTAAGTGAAACATCTAAATAGTTTACTTGATCCACGGTTACTTGGTAGGTAAACCGCAAAAATTCCGTTGTGGAATGTAAATAATTTATAAAATCCTGTATGAAGGATTCTGGCCCAGTCCAAAAAATGCAGATGTCGTCCAGGAACCTATTGTAGTGAATCCAATATTTTGAAAAATCTAAAACAAATTTTTGTTCCCAGACAGACAGAATAATATCCGCATATGTGGGAGCACAGTTGGCTCCCATGGAAACCCCTGATGTTTGTTGAAAATATTCACCACTAAAGAAAACATAATTATGTTTCAACACCAAATCCAATAATTGCAAGATCAAATGGACATCATTGTTAGTAATACCAGGGCAGGCCCAGAGCGCTTCTTCCATCCATTCCAAACCAGTGGAATGGGGTATCACTGAAAATAGGTCTACCACATCTATTGTGACAAAAAGCAGGTTTGGCCTATACAAATCTTCAGTGATACCACGTAGAAATTCCCACAAATCCTTAAGAAGATGCTGTTTTTTACCCCACAACTGCTTCAACTTCCAATCCAGGAATTTTGAGAGATTGTGGGTTTTGGACCCCTGGGCCGCCACAATAGGTCGCAAAGGCGGATCCTCCACGTTCTTATGGATCTTGGGCACCCCAAATATGGTTGGTACCTTTGGATAAAAATTATCCAAAAAAGAGAAAAGGTCCATTTCAATAATATCCTGGTCAAGCAGATCTTTAAGGGCCAAGTCAATTTTCCTGTAAGAAATGTGTACCTCATTTTTAGAAACAGTAGTATACCTGTCACTATCTGTCAATATACTGTACATTTTAGCCTCATATAATACTTGGTCCATAATGACCGTGCCGCCCCCTTTGTCGGGTTCCATAACCCTAACAGAAGGGTTGTCACCCAATTGGGCTAAAAGATTGGCCTCGGCCACACTTAAATTAGGGACATACTGAGACCTCCCCATATTACTCCGAATCTGTTTTTCAATTCTATTTTCTAAATTTTTTAGCTGGGGATGTAAAGGGGGGTTAAATGTACTAGATTTTTTCAAATTAAGTGCATGTCCGGTAGAAACTGGACCAAGTAAATGCTGCAGATTCAATTTACGAATGAAAAGTTTGACATCCAAAATAGTGTTAACCAGGCTGCCGCCCTTACTGGGCACAAATTTAAAACCCTTGGTAAAAAGCGAAAACCAAGTGTCAGAAATAACAAGATCACTATAATTATAAATGTGATAGTCATTTTGTGTATACATGAAATGTTTCCCAATAGCTGTCATGTGTATGTTACCTACCCTCACCAGTCCTCTTGCTGGTTCGTCCTCCACCCTTTGGATGGCTGCCCCACCTTCCCCTGCTGGGGTCCCGTATGGTGTGGGTTCCTCTGTTGGTAATAAGACTGTTTGCGGAGGCGCTCGGACCTCCTGGGTAAAAAATCTTCCTGGTAAACCTCATCAGTGGCCTGGAACTGGGGTGTAAGCAAAAAGGGTTCCTGTACCGGAGATTGGGCGTCCAGAAAACTGGAAGCCTCTCTACAGGCCATTTGATTTACATTCTCACCCCTAGGTAATGGAGGTTTAGCATACTGTCTACCCTCAGCATACTCCTTAACATCACGATTCAATTTTTTGTGTTTACGATTTAAAACAGTAATACATTGCTGATCAATTTGCTTTCTTAAATCATGGTATTTCTGTTTTTCCGTTTCTATAGTAAACATCAGGTCAACAGTAACAGCATCATTATATTTAAAAATATCCTTTTGTAAGGTTTGAATTTCTAAATCGTTTCTTTTAATTAAAGCTTTCACTATACCCAGACCACATTCATCAAACAATCTCAGCAATTCCGTATGAAAATCACTACCACTTACTACATTATTGGGATACTTGTGTACCCGTAGTCCCTTAGGGACAATGTGCTTGTTGAGACACTCATTTAAGTATAAATTGTCCAATTCAAGAATTTTGTACCTGTATAAAGCTCTTTCAAGGTACCTCATGTTTTGGGAGAAAGTAGAATGGGAGTCCACCTGGTTCTGATCATTTTCCCTGAAGTGAAAATTCGGTTTGTGGTTAACCCAGTCTTTAAAAGTGGAAGTAGGAACAGTGACGGCTGGAGACTATCTCACTGTCCAAGTTCGACTTCTACTGTGGCACTTGGGGTTGATGTGGTGTAGTTTTGAGGTGAATTTCTTGGCATCCATATCTCAAACACATAATAAATAAGTTATGATTGGTGACCCACTCATAATCCTGTATGAAGAAGTATAGTGGTACAGTAGGTACAGGAAAACCTGTCCCTTGAAAAATGTTCTAATTTGAAGTATTCTGCCTGGTTTTGGTGATGTTGTTGAACAGCTGGGATTGATGGAACAGCAACTGAAGAAAGTGCTGTTAAAGAGTTTCCTTACACTCACTCATTGACAAAACATTGTAATTATGGTGACCAATAGGTCTGGACAAGACATTGAATAACTTATCTAGAGGCTTATCTTAGCAACCTTTGGGAAACCACACATAACATACAGTATAATGAAAATGTATTTTCAGTTAAAAGAGAAATGTGAAAAGCAGTTTGGACAGCAACATCTACTTATTATAAAGTTAAATAAAGCATGCACTGAGATTTTAAACTTTTCTGGATTGAAGTTAAAAAGTTGCTTGGATATTTTCACAAAAAACATTATAACCATTGTTTATTGAAATTATTCTTTTTTTTTTGTTTGATTCCATCCAGACTAGTAGAATTGTAACTTTTCATCAGGTTAATGACCACATACATTTATCTGTTGTATATTTACTATGTTAAACAGACCTTTGATTCGGTTAATCATACCTTGCTGCTTTATGCCTGTGGTAATTACGGATTTGCAATTGAGCTGTTTAAGTGGTTTATACCACTGTATTTGTCATAGAGTACTGTGTTTTGAATATAGTGAGATGACCTCTTCCCTCTGTATCATAACATTAGGTGTGAGCCAGAGCTCTATTGGCACCACTCTCTGTTTTCTTGCAATTGTACTACACTGTCTTGAATGGTATTTTATGCAGTTGCTCTTACACTAATAAAAAGTGACATTTATTGTACTGATATACAGTCCCCACAACAAACTGATTTCAATTACATTGATCAATGGCTTAGTAAAACTAGTTTTATGTTACTGCCACTGAAACAAAAAATATGGTTTTCAATATTCCACGACTGCACACTTCATCCTGTCACATCAATATTCTAGATCTCTGGATTAAAATAATTGATTCATGCTACTTCTAAAAAATGTTTAGGAATTTATCATGGCCCAAGTCACTTCTGCTATCAACCAGACATTAGTTGTTAAAGCTGTATGTCATCTTAGTACTCTTACACAAACTAGCCAGATGTCTAACTCAAGGGACATACGAATGCCATGATAGCTAAAATGTGTTCTTCATTTATTTATTCATCACACCATGTAGTTCATAAAATTCTACTACACTAATAATAATAATAATAATAATAATAAACTAAAATAAAATACATTGATCTAACAACTAAACTGATGATCATATTCTCATTGTATACTTCTGTCCTTGGCCAACATCATTCCCATTACAGAAACAGCCATATTTCTCTTTGTAGTAATATTCAGTTTGCTATATCATGAATACTGCTGCCAGTAGACAGCATGGAATCATTGCTACATGCCAACTGCCCCTCCAATCTACTCATAATTATTTGCTCTCTTTTTTAGGCCTCAATTTATTCTAAATGCTTCTGAAAGAATATGTGTAAGTCTTATCCCTGCTTTATGGAACTCTCTTCTCTCACAGACCAGAAATCGTCAAACCTTTCCCTCTTTTTGAATTGTTCATAACTCTCTCACTGGAATTACTAAATGTAGTTTTTTTTTGTTTTTTTTTATACGGGAAACATCTTCACACTGCCTCAACAGTCATTAGCAATTGCTGCTTTGAGATTATTTACATAGGTAGGGCTCTGACCCCAATGGACCTTTTCCAGACCTAGCCTGGAAGATCAGAAAACAAACAAAATAACACTTAGAGTATTCAAATCACAAATATTGTCATTAATTTGAATCACAATACAAATATGAGACATACAACATAGCTAGTATGTACTTTCTTATGGTGTGTTTTGTTTTCTATCACATGTGCTGCATTAAACTGTTTGCCTTGAAATCACTTTCTGTAATGGATTCTTAGTAGTTGTTTAAGTTGTTTGTAGTAGCATTGCTCTTGCAAGATTCTCTTTACTGTGATTTTAGATTAGAAGGACTGGGATTGTTTATCTTGTAGCAGGAGGTGTTTGCCTATCTATCTCAGTTGGGAAACACACAAAAGGGCTCAAAGTGTAATCATTTTATTGGCCACAGGGCTCAGTAGTCAGATTTCTGTTTTTTGAGTGCTGGTATAAATGTGTCACATTAGCAATGCCCTGTATAGAAGCAAACAAATACAGAGGAAATTTCCTGTAGAACTGTCCATAAAACTGTACCCTGTAAAGCAGTAAGTGTATAGCAAGTCTATATTACCTCATTGAAATAACAATTCACTGAATACCAATCCATTGACCGCTATACAATGAAACCCAAATCAATGAGCATAGAACATTTTCCAGGGTAAAGAAACACTTACCCCTTACACATCAGAACACACACCACATTAAATCAAACCCACCCAAGTGGGAGACTGCACCACCCACCCCCCTTCTGCCCCCCCTACTATATATACCAACTTTGAGATTGCACTATAGTAGGGAAAAGGGCAAGGTTGTGATGTTAGCCAAATGCTTCCATACCTTGAGAAAACATTCACAGTTCGCAGAACTGAATTTCATTATATAGGTGTCGATGGATTAGTCTTCTGTGAATAGTCATTTTGATAAGGTAATATAGACCAGGAAGAATCTTGCATGCCAACAAGCTTAAAGCAGCCAGTCCATATGTCAAATGGCAATCCCATTAAATCTGGTACAATTTAGTGTTTTATAGCCTAGACTGCCCCAATAAAGCACCCTCAATAGCTGTTTTTAACTCCCATATGCCACGTTCTTGTAGCTCACCAATTAAAGGACTAGACAACATGGATATGCAATTTTTTTACTTTTCTGGAGCCAGATTGGTGGATATGGGTGTCTTGAGACAACGTGGCAATTGTCTCATATTCAATGACAACCACGCAATCCTTAAATTAACAGACACAGTATGCGAGAGGTGTAAATACACAATGTCACTTGAGGCTAAACTCTCGCATACAAGAACAAATCAGGTTGTCAAAACCATGCACACAGCACCCACCACACATAGCACACAATATACACAATGCACACATAGACCAATGTATGTTGAGGCACTTAAATGCAATCTTCCTGAACAACAAAGACTGCCCATTGACAAAGCATATCTTCAGCAACCCAAAAGCACTCAACAAAAACAAAAATTAACACCATACATACAGCCACACTCAGTGGAGCCCAAATACAAAGTCCATTAGGTAAGTACACACACTTCCCAAGGGTCTCATCATAAGGGACTCCATTGTAAGACATACTGATGACCCTCTAACCATGCTGAAAAAGGAAAATATAATGGTTAGTTGCCTGTCTAGAGCCAGCATCCACCAAATTACACTCATACTCATGTCATTACAACACAGATACCAGTATGATTCTATTGTAGTCATTTTATGGTGTAAATGACCTGAGATTTATCTCCCTGGACTATATGAAGAGAGACATACTGGAGCTATTGGACTGTGTGTCTCAGGCTAGTATGAGCCTAGCACTGTGTAGTATATTACCTTCACTGAGGCTGATGCCACAATATGATCAAAAATGACTGATTTTAACAATTGGTTGAATTCCTGATGTCATTTTAAAGGGGATCCAATATTTGTCAGTATGGGAGAAAATGGTTAACAGACCAAATTTCTTTGCCAGGGATGGTCTGCACCTGTCCCCTCTAGGATTTTGAATAGTGGTTAAAACTTTATCCACCCCCACAGAGCCTTTTTTGGCAATGCTAAACTGACAAACCTACTGACAGAGCAAAATTAACTAAACTGAACCTCAATGTGTACTGCTCAATGTTAGGAGCCTAAACAAAAAAAAACTACACTCCCTCCAAGCCCTTCTAACCCTAGAGAATATAGACATCTGTGCAGTTACCAAGACATGTTTTAAAGCCACAAAGAGTGCCCAAGCAGTGCAATGCTTTAGTGCCTTCCACACACTTTAGACCAGCAGCTATACAGACAGAAGCTAAAGGTGGAGGTTTCTTGTTATACAGTACATCAATATCAAGCATAACTTTAGGTTGGTAAACATTATGACATGCTGGAGTTTCTCTAAGTGCAGATCACCATAGATAAAATCTCGTTCCATACCTTAGCTAGCTATAGGTCACTCTCCGTGTCCCAGGAAACCCGCAGCACGTACTTGGACCTACTGTAGACACTTACTATCCAACTGAACACCCTACATAAGTAGGATTTTAATTACCTCTTTATAGATTAGGAATCTACACAGCCTCAAATCTGCAGGTACAGAGATTCCTGGAATTCATAAATTCAAGGATTCTTGACCAGACAGTACATATACGCATTATAGGCTCCAACACACTGGACCTTGTACTCACAAATAGAATGCTGCTCCCCATCTCACATCGGGTTCCTATTAAATGATCGAAGACTCTTTTGAATGCGTCTTGATCGAACTTGAAAGCATGAAAAGGCAAAATAGCGAAACAGCATAAAAGCAAATTCTTTCCCTGTGAAAGAAATAGTTTGCCCGCTTTCATTACTTTACCATTTTCATGACTGCAGTGTGATCTCAGAGATGGTATATTTAAGTAGGCGGGTGGGAGGCACAGCCCCCCACATCAGGGGGTGAGGGGGTCTAAGCTCCCCACTTAATGTAATGTTTTAATTTTTTTTTTTTTTTTTTTGTGGGACAGCGATTTTTTCCCTTGGAATAAAATTGCTGTTCTAAGCATTTGAGATTGTAAGCTTTTGCTTACATGGGTTCAATAAATCATCGTTCACTTTTTTAAGTGTTCGATGATTTAACATAGACTCTCTCACATCCTCCCTGGTAAGGATAGACCATAAAGCTGTCTTCTTCAAAATCAAAATCAACTCAGTAAACACAGTAACAGTTAAGAACTATTTGAAGGCAAATTAACTTTTATTAAGCAATAGTTTGCAAAAATTGAGTGCCCCTCCAAATCCAGAGAACACAGCAGCCTATGCAGATTCACAGTAACCCAGTACAACATAACAATGACTACACAGGGATTGCTGTACCCATGAGAAGTAAGCCCTAAACAAGCTCCAAGAACAAACCACCCTGGTGACATCCTAAATTAAACAGGATATACAACAAAAGAAATTAACAAATCATGACTAAAATCAGGAAGTGTAGCTCCCATAACAATAAGAAGTCTCTCATCAAACTAAAAAGTCTACTAAGTGGGATAATTAAGTCCAAAAAAGCCAATTTTTAGGTTAAGATAGCCTCTCAGGCAAAAGACAACCATAAAGCCTTCTTCAGCTATGTCAGAAACCTCAAAGGCAGGACACAGTAGTGTGCTGAATTGGTGGTTAATGATGTCACATTCACTAAGCCAGGCACTCTGCTGGATGCCAGATTCAGTTCTATCTCACCCCCCACTCATCCCTGAACAACCCCTTAAGAAATACCCTCAGATATAACCTCTCCTACTATAGAGAGAATGTTCTGGGTACGCTTGCTAAGTTCAAGAACACAGCCTCAATGGGCCATGATAATATCCCATGATAATATCCCAGGATGCCTCTTGAATAATCTAAAATATGACTTGTCAAGGCCAAAGGAGTCATCATTTAACTACAGTCTCAAAACAGACTATGAGAAAGGAGGGCTGTAATTGTCATGCCCATCATAAAGGCAGACTATAAACAGATCTCGAAAACTACAAACCCATTAGTCTGACTAGTCTTCTTTGCAAACCAATGGAAATAATTATCATGGGAATGATCAACAAAGACATTGGAGACCTACAGACCCTGGATCAGTTCTAGTTTGGTTTCATCAAAGGAAAGTCATGCCTACTGAACCTGAAGGACTACTTTGAAAAAGTCACCAAAACAATGGTTGAAGGTAAAACGGTGCATATGTCCTACCTTGATCTGGCTAAGGCATTTGATACAATACTCCACTCATGAATTGTCAACAAGCTTATGGAATTAGGCATAAATCATCATATAATGCACTGGATAGCCAGCTGGCTCATGGATAGGACCCAGGAGGTTATGATCAGCGCAACCACCTGCACAAAGTAGTCAGTTACCAGTGGAGTTCCTCAGGGCTCTGTGCTGGGCCCACTCCTCTTTGGCATCTGCTTTGCATACATTAAAGCCAATGTCAAAGCCCTCATGCTGACCAAGTTAACTGATGATTGCAAACTGGGAGAGGCCATAGAATTCCCCCTAAGATGCAAACATCCTATAAGAAGGTCTAACACAGAAAAATTACTGGTTCTAAAGCCAAGGCTTAAAACTTAATACCTAGAAATGCATTATAATATATTTTGGAAGTCAGCTATCCTGAGAAACTATGTCATCGATTAAACACCCCTAAGAGTTGATTCACTAGTCGGAGATATGGGAACAAATGTGGATAGCAACCTAGCCTTCAACCAACATATGTCCAATGTAATAAGAAAATCCTCCTATATTGCTCAGCTTAAAAGTAAGGGCATGGCATCTAGGTCCAGGGAACTCATTGTATCACTGTACTCACCCCTCATCAGACCCATAGTATAATGCCCCATTCAGTATGTATCTGATGAGATAGATGCAACAACTGGAATGTTTGTAAAGGTTCCTTACAAAAACAATACAGGGTATAAACACAATGTCCTCTGCAGATCCCTGTCTCTATACTTGGTCTTCTACAGACTACTGAGAGATGATCTATACATGGCTTAAAAGGCATCCTTGAACCCCACTCTGATAAAACTTTTTCACATCCACAAAACAAACAGCATCAGAATTATTTGATCCAAATACCTAAATTTTGCTTGTGATATAAATAGGACATGTTGGAGAGACAGGTACGTATCTCAGAGAATTCCCATTCTCTGGAACAGGCTCCCCACCCATGTAAAATAAAGCCTCTCTCTAGCCCAATTTAAGTATAACCTGGACCATTGAAAGGGATATTGGAAATTCACCACTGGCCTGGTGCCTATGTGTCTGATGGACAGAGGCAGCCAGTAAATCATATCATAACCAAAAATCACCCCCGGTATAAATATCTAAACCATAAAACTTGTAGGGCACATTTGGGCTAGATGGCTAGGCTTATAAAGTCCCTTGTGATCATTAAGCTATTATATACTTATGAATTTATAATGTGAAACAATTGTGCAGTGAGGCAGTATGCTATGGACGTAGATGAGATAGTGGAGATAAAGCTTCTGAGAGTCCCTGTTACAGGAAAAGGAGTATAGAGAGGTCTAAGTAGGTTTAAGAAAAAAAATGAGTTTCATATATATATATATATATATATATATATATATATATATATATATATATATATATATATATATATATATATATACACTAGAGCTGTACAAAGTTTATAAACTGAGATTTTGGAAATAATGCAATATAGGTAACTTTCTACGTACAAACACACACACATAGGTATACAAATACATATATATATATATATATATATATATATATATATATGTGTGTGTGTCTACTACACATGATCGAAATCCCAAAAAGCTGACTTTCATATGGCCGAGACCATATGATCGTCTTTTGGAATTTCGAACATGGTGTAAAAAAAACACACACAAAGCAAAAACTTACCTACACATTGTTAGCGGGGGGAAGCCCCCTGCACCCCCCACACCCCCTGCAATTTAAATATACCAACTCAGAGATCACACAACAGTGCAGAAGATGGAAATCTTCCCATTCCGCACTATACAGAGATGCCCGTTCTGAATGTTTGAAATTCCAAAAGTTGATCATATGGTCTCGGCCATATGAAAGTCAACTTTTTGGGATTTCAATCATCTGTAGGGGGCCCATGCAAATATAAGTATGTATTTTGAGTTTTAATAAATGAATACTTTTTCTTCTATCAGTTGGCTGTATTTTCACACAATTATCATCATTTTGACTTGTTAATATAGGTAACTAGTTAACTTAGTGGACACATATGCATTAGTTGGGGAATACTTTTTATAACATCAAGCAGTACTGCTGATCTGTAAAAAAATGGATGATTTTACACATTGGAGAATAATTTTTGAATGATGTTTTTCTATAAAGATTATTTAGAACAGAGTTTGGAAAGGAAGTGGTATTACATACTGATAACCTATTTCCCATATGCATACATCTTTACTACAGTTTAGATAAAACATTTTAGAACCTGTAATGAAATCCAGTTTGCTGGTTATATGGAGTATTTCAAATAGACTATAAGACCAATTCTGAATTTACCATCCCCATTTAAGTATTTAACATAAATAACCTAAATGTATTCATTAAGAATAAACTTCCCATAAGTTTCTTCCTAACAAACATAAAAGTTTCTCCTACTTATACCTCCCATCCTCTTAGTGCAAGAAACCTGGACAAAATCATATATAAAAGTGGGACAAAGGCTCAAAATAGGGATCATTTTAAAATATTGCTCTTAGAAACTTAGAAAGTTGATGAATAACAGGTTTTGCATTAACATGAATTTTCTGAAGGGTATGAAGCCTGAAACTATAATGTCTGTCATTATTTTCTAACTGCAATCTTTAATGATTTGCTCTAATTTGCCAGAAACCCACAAGTTTATGAAAAACGGGACAAAAATATGAGGCAAAAATCTGGACATTCTGCGAAAATTTGTCCAGTTGATAGGTATGCCTACTTTTATATGACAGTCTGTACTGTAAGTGCAGTAACCTACTCAGTAATAAGTATTGCATTGCATTGCACTGTGGGATATTCAGCTTTATTTCCTGGTACTTGACTAATTCTCTATAGCTATATGCAGTGTTGTTAGTTCAGTTATATTGGTACAGAACATTGAAGAAGTGGAGGTACATGGCTTTAACTGAAAAAAGAAGGTTAAAAAGTAATAAAAGAAATAAGTTAAATCTTCTAAAGGGGTGATGAGTGTGAGGTAAATATCACTCCTAGATATATTAGAAAAAGAAAATATAAAAATGTTTTTGGCATATTCATATTGTGTGTGTGTATATATATATATATATATATATATATATATATAGATGTTTATCACGGGCTATGATTTAGCTTTGGTATATAACTTGAATCTAACAGGATGAATTGGAAAATAGACTGATCAAAAAGTCATATTTAAAATCAAAGGAAACACTACCTTAGTTCATCAGTCATTAACAAGTACTAGGCATTGAAACGGTATCTAAAAACAATATATCAGTAAACCAGGCTACATCATGCACCCCTACATAGGTTCATAGGTTCATAGGTAGGTACTAGGCTATTGGCCCTAGGGCCTATACAAGCCTAGCCAAATAGGTACCCTGGCTTTCGCCACCCAAGAAAATTATTTTCCTGTGCCCCTGTCAAGCAGAACCACAGAAGTCATCCCCAGGGTGAATTTCCTATTACCCATCCAATCATCAAGATTTTTCTTGAAGAGTGCTAATGAGGAGCTCTGTTTGACATAGATAGGTAGTCTGTTCCAGAGTATGGGAAGTCTCTGGGACAGGAATCTATCCCTCCAGCATGTTCTGTTTATTGTGGTGACAAGATTTAGGTCCCTAGAGCATGTAGCTCTGAGGGATTGGGATTTCTTTAAGTGGAGCATGTCCAACAGCTCTGGGTTTGACATAGCTTTGTATGTTAGGCAGAGATCGCCTCTGAGAAGGCGATATGCAACGGAGTAAAGCTGGAGTTTTTTGAGACGGTCTGTGTAAGGCATCTGTTTGAGGCCAGTAATCCTCTTTGTGAGATATTTTTGTGGCCTTTCCAGTTGTTGTAGATGTCTTGTGAGGTACATACCAAAAGGGGTGTTGTACTCTATAATGGGTCTAATGAGTGATGAGTAGAGGGGAACAATGACCTCTTTTTTTCTGGATGAGAAACCTTTTGTGATGAGGTGTGCCACATAGAAGGATTTCCTGACCACTGTGGCAATGTGATTATCAAAGGAGAGGCTACTGTCCACCTGTGTCCCAAGGTCTCTTATCACACTTTCGGTGTTAAGTAGACTACCGCCTATGTGGTAGTTCATGGGTACACAGTTTTTACCAAATGGGATGACAATGCACTTTCTGGCATTGAGCTTGAGACCATGTCTTTGACACCAGGCATCTGTCTCAGTAAGGCCCTTTTGTAGGATGTCCACATCGTTAAGAGTTTCAATTATGGCTCCTAGTTTGCAGTCATCTGCGAATTTAGTTAGCCAAAGACCTTCTGTGTTAGCCTGTACTTCAGAGAAGTAGATACCAAACAGGAGAGGACCCAGGACTGAACCCTGTGGTACTCCACTTGTCACTGGTCTGAAGTCTGATTTGGAGTCTGCTACTTTCACGGTGTGAGGCAAGCTAGTTTCCAGTAATAACAGGATGTTTGCCATGCATGCTCCTTGAGCCTAAGAATCAGAGAGACACATACGGAGCTAAATTTAACATGCAGGGTTGCTTCTGCCCAGACAGTGTGCTTGTTGAAATTCTGTGCACAGTAAATGCAATTCTTGAAATAGTGAAACTGAAACTAGGAATAGGGAAGGTAAATACATCCAGTCTGAGGTTGCTTCAGAATGATCCCCCAGTCGAATAGTGCAACAATCATAAAGTAAGCATATGTAATTAGGAGGGATGGAAGTTTCTGATTTTTTTTTTTAATTTTAGTTTATTTTTCAAATTGCAAGGACTCACAAGTTAAGATCAGAACACTGCTAATGGAAAGTATTCATGGAATGACTATAGCTGAAAAAATCTAAGGTTATATATTGAATTGTTTTGCACATTTTAACAACTGGAAAATATTCTGCAAATCATAGAGATGTTATGTTAGCGTTTGGGTGAAATAAACACTTTTGTTTTACCATATATAAGCAAAATGAATGACATAAAAACATTAAATCCTCAATGCACAGAGGTTTGAGACTCAGTAGTGTGAGTCTCAAAACTAAGAAATTTTGAATGTGATTCATTAGAAGTAACAGTAGACTGTGAACATCTTTGTGTTTTTGCAGAAGAGCAAGCCCCCCAAGCACACCCACATCCCTGACACTTATGTACACTAACTCTAAAATCACTATACCAAAGAGGAAAGGGAATTCTGGAAGTTATTGGAATTTCTTTTTTTTTAAACAATTTTTATTGAATTTTTATAAACAAAACAAAGAAATATGTGCATTTAAACAAACTGAATAAAGCAAAACTACATGCAACACAACTATTTACAATGTCCTAACATACAAAATTTACAATTTATATGTTACATCTTATCTAATAAATTCTTTAGTTTTATCCATGATCGTTTCTTATGAGTTACTTTTGTTGATCTTAAATCAAGTGTAAACAGTTCTCTTTTACATACAATTTTGGCCAGTAAAATAAACTCAGAAAAAGAGATGTTGTTTCTACTTTTCCAGTTTAATGTTATAATTTTCCTTGCAATTGCAAGAAGAGACCAGAGAAGATGCACTTGTGTCTTTGGAATATGTACTGGTATTGGTGCATTAAATAATATCAAAGAATCTGAAATGTCACATTTGTCAGACCACAAAGCCTTTGAAAAAGACTTAAATTCCTGCCAAAAGGTTGTAACTGTTTTACATTCAAGAAACATATGTGTCCAGTCAGCACACAGTTTCTTCACATCTCCAGCATTTATGAGTACTAGTATGTGAGATCAATGCTAATTTATGAAGGGTAATGTAGCTCCTATGGATAAACTTCCAAGTGGAAATTTTCCAGAAAGGAGATGAGGTTGTGTTGGTAACTGATTTCAATGTCAAGGCTCTATCAGAGTCTGAAAATTTAGCTTTATTTAATTTTTCAATATAACTCCGTAAAGAACCTTCTGGTACTTGTAAGTCTGCTCTTAGCATTTTGTAAATTCTAGATAATGAAAATCCTGTGTTGTGGTTTGTCATATTCGGTTCACATAAAAGAGAGATTACTTTTGGATATAATGAAACATCACGCACTTGATCTGATTTGAGCTTGTTTAGTAGATGTTCTCTAAAAATCTGGATATTTAACCAGTTATTTTGATTATAATTATACCTAGCCATAAGGCTATTTGTGTCATACATATCCTTGCTACCAATGAATTGGTGCCAGTATATTAGACCATTTTCCTTCATCACCATTAATTTCCCTCTATTGAATTAATCTAGACATTTTCTTGTCAATGCAACTGAAAACATTAAGAATAAGCGATGTCTTGTCTTATAATTACTATTCATTATCTTTTTAAAGTTGTTTAATATTTAGATGATACAATGAGGGTATCTTCCGATTCTACTCTCTTTAAAAATTATGTCTTTTACAACCAAAAACATCTTATTATCTGTAAACAAGTCATTATTTATTGTCTCATTAAGGTTTGAAAGCAATATAGTTTCATGCAATTTCTTCCAGTTTGATGTATATTTACTACTTAACCACTGACTCATTATATTAAGTGTAGCTGCTTCAGCATAAAGTTCTAGATTCGGAAATGCAATGCCTCCCTTATCTCATTCCCTACAATGCTAATCATATCTTATTTTTGGTTTCTGCGAATGCCATAAAAATTTAAACAGAAGTGACTTGAGTTGTTTTATTAATTTTTTTGGAGGTCCAACTATTATAGTCAGAAATAGGAATAAAACTTTTGGTAACATACACATTTTTATTAAGGATAATTTTTCTTCCATAAAGAAAAACATTTTCCCCACTTGCTTAAATGTTCTTTAACCACAATTATCAGGTTATTACAATTTGAATGTATAATGTCTTTCCAATTTGTTTTTATCTGCACACCTAGTAATTTGAAGGTGTCATTTTTCCAGTTAAAATTACTGTGTTTTTTTCTAATATGATGCTGATTTTTTGTTTAACAGTATAGTTTTTGTTTTGTTAGTATTACATTTTAAGCCTGAGATTTCTTCAAAAATTTTTAGAGATTTTATAATATGGTGTATTGAATAATCTATATTCTCAATAGTTAACAGAATGTCATCTGTGAAAAGTTGTATTTTACAAGAGTGATATGAATTAATATCAAAGCTAACAATATTAGTGTAATTTCTGATGTAGTTGGCTAATGGTTCCACTGCTAAGACAAATAATAGGGGTGAAAGTGGGCAGCCTTGTTTGGTTCCTTTTAATATTTTGATTTGAGTGGACAAGTAAGCCCCAAGTTTGATGTAAGACACCGAATTTTCATGTAGAGTGTTTATTAATTTTATAAAATCAGGCAAAAAATTAAACGATTATAGTACTTTATATAAATAAGGCCAAGTAATAGAGTCAAAAGCTTTGTCCAGATCTAAACTAATGATGGATAATTATTTCTTTTTCTTATTCACTAGATCTATTAAAGATAGAATTTGGATGACATTGTCTTGAACTTTTCTGTTTGATATGAGGCCTGTTTGATCTTCTGCTATTAATTTTGTAAGAATTGGTTTGATCTTTTAGCGAGAATTGAGGTGAAAATTTTATAATCAATATTCAATAGAGATATAGGGTGGTATGATGTTACTAGTTTGGGATCTTTGTTCTGCTTTAAAATGGGAGAGATTATGGCATATTTCCAAGAGGGGAAGCAATTTCCAGACTTTCTTAATTCCTCAAAAGCTGCTACTACAATTTTTAGAGTTTCATCAGGAAGAAGTTTATAAAATTCACCAATAATACCATCTATTCCTGGGGCCTTATTGCTTTTAATGTTTTTAGTATTTTCCTTAACTTCTATTAGTGACATTGGTTTTATCAATTTGATGTTTTGTTCACTGGTTACTTTCTTATTAACATTTTCAATCAGAAACTTTTCTTTTAGAGTGTTGTTAGAATCTGAATTAGCATTGTTTAATGCCTCATGATGAGATCTAAACATTTCTAAGATTTCCTTTAAGTCTGTCACTTGCCTATGTTTGTTCCTTGTGTTATCAGTAAGTTCATTTATATAGCTTGTATTAGCTGAATTTTTTTATTTGACTGCCAATCTATGCAGATTTTTTTGGATTTGCAGAGTATGATTGTAGTTTAAGCCTCTCTAGATTTATAGCCACTTTATAATTCAAGATTTCTACATACCTTGCGTTTAATATTTTTAGTTCAGAGTTTGTATTTATATCTTTGCTATTTAAATTCTTTTTTAATGTATCAATTTTTGTTTGTAATGTTATTAGCTCATCATCCCTTTGTTTCTTTTTTGTTTAAATACCAGTTTTTTGTTTTACCATAAAGATATGATTTTAATGAATCACAAACAATAGTCTTAGAAGTCTCATTATTGTCATTGATAGCAAGAAATGACTTAGTTTCATTGAAGATCCAGTCTTTAAACCAATTGAGTTTCACAATGTAAGCAGGTAATCTTTGTCAAGCTATCAGATCTTTAGGACTGATGTTAATCTTGAATAAAAGAGCATTGTGACCTGACAAAGGGCAAGAACTAATTAAAACGTCACGAGTTTTAGAAATTAGACTATTAGAAATTAATACTTTGTCACTAGCTGTCTGTGTTCTGTATCTATATGAGTAGTGCATGTAGTTTAATGATTCTGGTTCTTTTATATCATATATGTCTCTGAGATTTAAAGAATTAATATAATTTTTTTTGTTTTTTAGTTGGAACAGACAATTTGAAGTGATCATTTTTGGTGGTATCCTTTTTAGTAAAAATACAATTAAAATCTCCAGCATAAACTATGTCTCCTTTGGCTTTAATAGATATTGATTCTAAATATTTATTAGCAGTTCCTGCACCAATACCAGGGATCCAATATATACTAGCTAAAGTAATGTATCTTTTATTCAACTCTAGCACAACTAAACATAAGATACCATTCTTCTCTGAAAAAGTGTCTACTATTTTAGGCACTAGTAAAGATTTGTTCCACAGTATCATAGGGCATCTTTTCTTAGCCTGGAAATGGGATTCCACAAGTGTTGTGTAACTGTTGAAAGATATTCTAAGTCCTTTTTAATTAAGTATGTTTCTTGTAGAAATGCTATGTCTATTTTATTCATTTTCAAATATTTTGATAGACTTCCTCTTTTTATGGGATTATTAAGGCCATTAATATTTAAGGATAAACATTTATATGTATGCATTTATAAAGAAACAAATGTCATTCTTAAAGTTTGTTATGGGCTTCAATTTAAAACAAAACATATTGAATGAAACAAGTATAACTATACACAATCCTAAACATGGAAAGATAGAATCCTGGCTTGATGAATGCATCATCCAAACCATCATCTTCACACCCTAAGACTTTCGTCAATATCCATCAAGTGCTTCTGCCTTCATTTAAATACTTATACAGATTAAATATGAGAATAAACCTTTTAACTGTATAAATATGATTTGATTCACAATAACTAATGTCATGCAAAAAAAAACCATAGCATAGCTCCATACAGCATATATGAAAGTGAAATATACTAAATTCTAACAAACAATAGAACTTTATGTTGATTAATCTGACTAAAGTCACTAATTATGATATCTCAATTCCTAATACAAAATAAAATATAAAGAAATAAAGAACATAAATAATGATAATAATAATTTATCATGAAACTAAACTTATTATTAACATTTATGAAAACTATCTGCATTTGTCATAAAGTAAGTGTAAAATAAAGTGCCTGATATTATATCTAAAACTCACATCCTTCCCATCTCTTCTTCCCTTTCTTCTGTACAATATTAAGGTATCCGATTTATGTTATTGTATAGGCCTGTGTTTTATTGATATTAAAGAGCTTTAACAATATCTCATTAAATTACCCATCCCATATCCTTCTCCCCCTCCCTCTTCTCACTCAAAAATTATCTTAATCCACTGATGTAGATGTTTAGATAAGCATTATATTACCTAAATATACCATTTAATAGATCAGTAGACATAAAGATTAATTATAGTCAAACATAACTTCCACTACAGATTAATCTCATATTGAATATCAGAAAACATCTATTAACTTATATACATTGCAGCATGAAGGTATATGAAAGGTGTTTGGCTTATCAAGCTTGATCAGCATCTAGTAAAACTTAGTGAGATTTGTTTTATACATTTTAGTCTAAAGCTGAACATACAACTAGCTAGTAATGAAATATACTTGCCCTTACAACAGAATTATAAACTTCTACCTAAACTTTTATACATGTCTTTAAATTATCAACATAAATATAGGAGAAACAGTACCATTCATGTGTAAAATCTTTACATAAACTATATATTCTATTAAAACAAGGTACCTTAGATACGCATCTGTGTTTCTTATACTCCTTGCAAAAAAAAAGTGAGAGATAGTTTCTCATGTATTAACTACTCAAAACCTGACTGAGCTCTAGCAAATCAAATCCTATTCAGAAATTAACCTTCAAAATTCTAACTACTGTACAATGCATTTGACATTTATAGAATATTTCTTACTAAATTAGTGCAGTTAACATAATGTGTGGCACGTTATGCATGCACTGTGAAGAAATAGGCAGGTAAATATAATAGGTTCATAGGTTCATGGATTAGTACTAAGATAATTGCCCTTGCGAGCCATTTTAAGTTAGCCAATTATCCCTTGTGAGACTCAAACCCTGCAGCTTGTGTTTGTAAAGCAAACACCTTAACCATTAGGCCACCCTCCCAACCCTAGTTATACTATTAATGATGTAGTATTAATAGTATAACTATGAATAAATCACATTACTGGCAATATAAAAACAATTTCATATCAGAAACTGTATTAAAAAGAAACTACTATGCATAATGTATTGAATCATTTCTCTCATGACATGTGAAGCACATTCCTGAAAACTAAATGCTATGAGGTTAATACAAGCCAGTATTTCTGTGATTAAACAGGAAGCTGATTATTTAAATGCAAGAACATCATTAAAATAATAAAATACAGCTTCTTTTTAAGTTATAAGCTGTAACTTACAGTTTTTAGAGTCTAAATAAGCTGCAATCTTAAAAAAGGCTATACAGCACTGAGACACCATTTTCTTTTGTCGCAGATGTTAAGCAGTTTGCAAAGCGAGTTCAAAGGTCATCTAGCTCAGTCTTTCAGTTCTCACACTCATGCAGTGTCCTCTGGGCTTGGGGAAGCTGTAGAGATGCTTGAGGAATGGTTCTAGTAAAGCTTTTCAATTTTATAGCACTGATACAAGTTCCAAGGTTAGTAAAGTATGCAATCTGATGAAAAAGCCTTTTTAACAGGTGCTCGCATGTTAAAAGCCGGAATTTAGTGCATTTTAAAGAAAAAAAAATGTTAAGTAGGTGTTACAGTAAATGTGTTTCCCAGCATAAAACATCACCCCTATCAATGAAACCTCATTAAACATACTCTAAATGAATAATTACATAGTTTGTATCTAACAATAAGGATAATAAGCACACTTAATTGATTGCAATCAATTGCTGTTAATACAAACAAAGGAATCTTCCTAGCTGCATTTATATGACACATATCCCCCATTTCCCTTTCAAATGTAAAGGTTGTCTACTTAATGTTAATACTGTAATTCTCTACTGAAAGCATGTTACTAAGCCATACAAAGGGATGTTCTTTAAGTGTGCATTATCTATATATATATATATATATATATATATATATATATATATATAAAAAGTCCTGTTAAAACATACTATGTTTTCCTGTAATGGCTAAGTCACTATCAACAAGCTTTAACATTAGAAAGTATTAGATTCTTGATTAACTCTATGTAATAAACATTACTAAAATAGAAACTAAAAGAGAGAAATGAGTAGAGCGAGGAAAGAAAAAAACTAATAGTAAAATACAAATATAAGGAAGAAGAACAAAGGAAAACAATAAATATGCTATTCTGAAAGTGTAATAAAGATTTTACCTTGTAATATATTTGCTGGTTTCTTATGTTTTAAAAGAAAAAAGTGAATTGCAGGCAGTGAAGGGAAAGATGAGATAACTTACTTCCCTTTAAGTTTCTTAATAGTTTTATCACTTGTTTAGCTTGTCTTTTTGAACTTGATAAAGAGAGGTCCATGTCTTCTAGTTTATCTAATAGATTGTTTCTAATGACAAAATCAATAGCTTCTTCTAGATTGTTAAATATTTTCTGTCCATCTGGTAAGGTAATCCTTATTCTAACTGGAAAAAAGATCTGAGCTTTTATGTTAGCATTTTAAGGTCTTTAATTAGAGGAATGCATGCTTTCCTTTCAGTTATAGTGGTAGATGTATAATCATTGTCAAATCTAATGTTCCTTCCATTGTCTTGTATAAAGTTTCCTGCCCAAGCAGCTCTCAGAACTAAATCTTTATCCTGAGTAGATAAAAAATTTACAATAATAGATCTCACTGATAATGAATTTTTTGAGACAGATGGATTAGATAGAGACCTGTGACCTCAATCGATTTTGAATGACAGGGGCTCAGGAAGGTTTAATACCTTAGGTAACCAGTTGTTTAAAAAAAGAATCATGTTGTTACCTTCAGTCTTTTCAGGGACCCCATAAATTCTAATGTTGTTTCTTCTTGATCTTGATTCCAGGTCCTCTATTTTTTTCTGTTAAGGAATTATTTTGCTTCAGAAGAAATTTAATTTGAGTATCATTCTCCATTTGTCTTTCATCTAATTCGTTGACAGATTCTTCTATGCTGGCAATTTGGTCTGAATGTTTTGTGATTATTTCTTTCAAATCTTCAATTTGTTTCCTGCTTTCTTTCTTCATGTTTTCCATTATGTGTTCCAATTTGTCCATTTTTGTTGAGAGGTCTCGAATACTACTAATTATAGTTTGAAGTTCTTTTTTCATGAGAGAATCTTGAACTGAAGATCTTGAGTGGCTCATGACTTCAGCAATCTGTAAACAGCTTCAGAAGTTCTGACAGTAAAATGTGAGGAAAATTCAATAAAAGTTTGAATTTTTTCCCAGAAGATAATCCACAATAGTATAAGGAATAGTTATGATGTAAAATCTTCGAGGTTTTTTAAATAACATTATAAAAATCCTACCAGAAACATTACTCCACAGGCAGAGCAACAAGAAAGTGCTCTTCTCACTCTGGCATCTTGGCCACGCCCCCCTCGATATTGAAATTTCTGACACACCATTTATTTCTCCAGTAAATGAACTGCATGCTGACAATATTAGTACACCATTCTTGTTTTCTGCACAATATGAACACACAGCAGCCACAGCAAGGTGCAGCATTCAGATCTGTCTTTCTTTTTTTAATGTATTAAAATAAAATGTCTTGCCCATATGCTGAATTTCTCTGCAGTCGTCTCTTGTATGACTGCATAATAAGAATGTTAAAATCTGAGACAAATATTGAGCAGCCATATTAAGAAGCCATGATGGTATCAGACATAGCCACCTCCCTGAATAGCAACTTGCAGTACAGCTACATCAGTAGCAGCATTCTAATTCATTCATCCATTTTACAACCTACCTATGCTAATGAATGTCAAGGAAATAGCAGGCTGAGCAGGGCACATCTGACTTCTTTAGCAACAACCTCATCCTATTGGATCCAACATATTCCTGACAAACTGAGAAAAGTAATCTCCCTGGCAAACCTAATACCTACAGAAGGTAGTGACCAAACCATTTCAGCTGACCCCTTCAAGAAACAAGAGTAACTGGTCTACTCTGAGATCCACCTGGAATGCTGTGCAACTCACTCTTGTAAATAATGATCCCATCAACCACTGAAGGAACCTCATTTATTTATTTAGTTAGTTAGTTAGTTAGTTAGTTAGTTAGTTAGTTAGTTAGTTACACTTTGTTTACCAGGTTCGTCCCACTAGGCCAATGTCCTTTTCTCAGGGGAGATGCAATGTGGTACTCATACTGACTAGAGGAAGTTTGCCCAGAGCCCCAGAGAAATTCCCTTCTGCATCTTGTATCTAAGTTGTCAACTACATATGGTTCTCACCATATGTGAGGATAAGGACATATACTGACCAGCAAACGTAGTTGCTCCTGCTATGACTCAGCTGTCTCTTCCACAGCAGAGTCCAGAGCAATGGCTGTGGTACCACTGTCATTACACCCACCAAATTTTCAGTCCCCCAGATTCTCTATGCCTTGCATGGTGTGCAACATCAGTGCAGGAGCTCTAGAAGGCAATATGTCTGCTGTGCGATCCAGGAAAAGCCTGCAGGGTGTGCATGAGCGTTTCTGCACTAGTCCTGCATGGACTAAGCCCCTGTATGCAAATCACCCCATTTGCAAGAGAAATCCATGGAAATGAGGTGAATTTGTGGTCCAGGAAGCAAGCAACTGGCCGTGCAGGACTAGTGCAATCTGCTGAAATGTACTCGGTTAGTAACCAAGTACATTTCTGCAAAATCCAAAACAGAGCTGTGACAGCTCCAAATAAAGGCTGCATATCAGTTAGGAAGAATGCAAATGGCCAAGTATAAGGCCAATGGCATTGCAAATAGCCAAAAAAAAATATATCAACTTTTCTTTAGCCAGTCTCAGCTGTTTAAGCATAGGGCAGCAGCTCGCAAATGGGATCGGATGGAAAATAACAAAATAAACCTAAATTAAGCATTCTAACTAAAATCACTATTCTGCCATGCAATTCAATGGCAGGCAGAAGACAACATGAGCAGTGAGTAGTGGTTGCTAAGGGGGGAGGCTCAGTGTGAGACATGTAACTAAGCATTAGCAAGCAATGCTATGCAAATGAGGGGAATGACAGTGAATCCCAGTTTTTCCCAGCATGCTAGTCAGGTTCCAACAGTGCAAAAGTAGGAATAGCTTGGTGCAAGCCTAGGAGTTAGGTGACATCATGGGGGTGTATGTCAGGCATACTGTAAGCGGATTGGAGCCCTGTGGCTCGAGTTTGCTCCTAGCTAAGCTAGGGGGTGTGTCTGAATCTGCCTAGCACTCTTTACATTGCCTAAGCGGGTGTGCATGCCAAGCATCGGGTTTTAAAGGAAGAAAAAAAAAGTTAAACCAGGAAAAGCAGCACTGTGCACATTTAAGCACTCTGTTTGCGTGGCATGCCCCGGGCTTAAACAGGAAGGCAACGGGAAAGGAAAACAGCAGTAGGAAGGAAAGCAAGGAGAACTAGCATAGCTGGCAGTTGAAATGTATCAGAATCAACCAATTACACAGGCAGCAGACCAGCCCAGCCCAGAACACTACTATAAACTATGCAAACACCTTCCTCTCTGGTTTTTCCCACACTCTACACCACCGGTGTATACAAGCGGGGAAATTTTAACAAACAAACCTACAAACTGAGAGGGGCTGCAGCAGGCAACATAGAACAACATGTGCAGGAGGCTGAGGGTAGTGTGGATGTGAATGCTGCTGAGCAACCCACAGTGAGGAGACGGAGAAGAGTGTACAGACCCAGGGTAACCTACCAGGGGCTACATGAGCTGGAGATAGTGGAGTGCTATAGGGTGGACAGGGACCTCCTACAGCAAATTGTTGAGCTGTGCTAGCCATGCCTGACACACCAAACTGACCTAGGGGAACCCATCTCAGTGGATACCAAAGTATGTGTAAGCCTAGGAATAATAGTCACAGGTACCACCCAAAGCTCAACTGGGGATATCATGAGGATCTCACAGGCATCAGCATCCAGAGTAGTCCACCAGTTCCTGGATGCCATATCAGCACATGCCAGTGAGCACATATATGTCTTCAACACTCGTGAGGTGTTGGCCAGCAATATGCGTCTCTTCCCTCCAATAGCAGAATACCCTGAGGTAGTGGGTGCTATAGACTGCACGCACATACACATCAAAGCACCACCCAGTGATCAGGGTAGGGCCTACATCAACCACAGATGCATCCCCTCCATCAACTGCCAGGTCATCTGTGATGTCCAGAGCATTATAATGAATGTGTGTGCTGGCTGCCCTGGAAGCTATCACGATGCCCACATTTGGCATCTGACACAGCTGTACCAGAGATTTGCCAATGTGGACATCCCCTACGGTCACCTAGTAGGGGATGCTGGGTACACACTGGAGCCGTGGCTGATAACACCCATCAGAAATGCACACACACCTGAACAAGAATGCCATAATGAGGTACATGCACAGACCAGATTTATAATAGAGCATGTGTTTGGGATTCTCAGGTCACGGTTCCGGTCTCTGGACACATCCAGTGGAGCCTTGCAGTACTTACCAGCTACATGTACCCAAACTGTTATGATATGTGCCATGCTATACAATATGATCCTGTGGAAACAGCTGCAGCAGGAACAGCATGGGACAGAGCCACGCAGCCCCCCCACTAATGCCAAGGCCTGCACAGGCACAGAGTGACTCGGAGGAGGAACAACTTGAGCCTGCCCCAGTAGGCAGATGGAGGTGTGCCCAGTATGCCAAGGCCATTGCAAAGAGACAATGAATAGCACATACACTGACACAGTAAGGACCCAGGGAATGACACATCTCTCTGAATCGCACATACAGTAAAAGGGGTGCCAAACATGGCACTAACTGTGCTCATCCATGTATAGGGAGTGTACTATGTGCATCCGACATAGGCAGCCCTGCAGCACCATCCACAATTCTGGCACACCCACAAGGTAAGTCTTACCAATTGCCAAATGGAGTAGAATGTGTCATTACCTGTATCTATGGTATGGATGTGAGCATGCAAGGGAATTGGGTGGCTGAATGTTATGGCAGCAGAAAGTAGACACCCATAGTGGCACCATGACATCTGTAACACATACTGGAGTCACCATAGTAGTCACTACTACACAATGTGACAACACCCAATGCAGGAAATGTGTTGGGTGACATGTGTGTCCATATGACTCACACATGCTAGTCAGGGAGGTTCACATACCCAACAACAGTTTCAGCCAGCAGGACAGGTGTATACAAACCCAAACAGAGCCTATGCTATGGCCTCTGAATGATGGCTATGGGTAACCCCCCCCCAGGTCTACATAGACCTACTACAGCAGGTCAGGCAATGGGATGTTAGTTCTGAAGGGTAGGAAGTCAGCCACTAATATGTAGGGCAACCAAAGCTGAGATCTGTAGCACACTGGTATGCCTCTAGTCAGCATAATAGGTAAAAATATAGAATGAAATGGAGTACCTGACATACCAGTACAGTCATAGCAAATGTGTATAAGTGTCAGATGTGCCCCCCATCCTATGTAGTAATGTAATAACAGTCAGGTGTGCCCCACCAATCATGTGTAGAAATGTAGAAATAGTCAGGTGTGTCCCCCCACCTTACATAGTAATGTAATAACAGTCAGGTGTGCCCCCCAATCCTGTGTAGAAATGTAGAAATAGTCAGGTGTTCCCCCATCCTACGGAGAAATGTAGTAACAGTCAGGTGCACCCCCCAATCTTGTGTAGAAATGCAGAAATAGTCAGGTGTGCCCCCCCATCCTATGCAGAAATGCAGTAGCAGTCAATGCCAAATGATCGACAGATACCCTGCAGAAACAGCATGCTACCTGTAAGTGTACAACACAAAGGTCAGCACTGCAGCACAAAATACCTGAACTCGATCCACACATTCAATACAGATGGGCATACTGGGCATGCTCACAAACTTAGAGAAATGAAGTAAATGTCAGTCAACAACATACTAAAAGGTCATACTGGGCATGTTCACACACTTAAACACATGAAGGTCATGTCTGCAAACACCAGTGGACCAGACATGTCTGTCAGTCACAGATGCTAGTGTAGACACTCCTCAGTATGCATCACTCATGCCTTGCACACACAGTGGCTAGGAATACAAACATATATGTAAGGACAACACACTATAATAAGCCAAAGGTAGACATACATAGATGTGTGGAAGAGGGTGACTGTGATAAGGAGCCATCCAGGTCTGTCTCACCCAGCATACAGCCAAAGGGCCACAACCACATGAGGTTCAGATGTCACTCACTGCAGATACTAGCCACCGGTGTCTGTCAGCATTACAGACTATGTGATACATGTGCTTGCTGTGCAACATGACTGTACAAGGAAGTAGTCATCTAGCAGCTGTATACATGTACCTGTGAAATATGACCCTGTGTGTGCCTGCATGTGGTGTATCAACCTCTAGATGAATGGGTTATGGCCCATGCACACACACTGCACTCCCCATAGCCTTACTATGACAAGCCTGCTGAGGTCATCCACTATAAAATACACCTTTGGGAAAGTTGTAGCCTAGTAATTTCTGTGGCATCCCATAACTGCGTACTGGTGTAGTAGTGTAATAAACTAGTTAGGTAGGAGTTCCAATCCCAGACATGGCAAGTGTGTGTCTGTGTGTGTGTGTGTGTGTGTGTGTGTGTGTGTGTGTGTGTGTGTGTGTGTGTGTGTGTGTGTGTGTGTGTGTGTGTGTGTGTGTGTGTGTGTGTGTGTGTGTGCCTGTGTAGAGAGCAATGCTTTTTAGGGTAGTCACACTCCCTACAATTGAAATGCTCTACTTTTGTAAGGCTGCTGATGTCATCCACCTAGAAATACATGTCTGGGAAGGTTGTAGCTCAGTAATCTATGTAGCACATGCCATAACTGTGTACTGCTGTAGTGTGATAAAATAGGTAGGTGTTCTAATCCCAGACTTGGCAAATGTGTGTGTGTGTGTGTGTGTGTGTGTGTGTGTGTGTGTGTGTGTGTGTGTGTGTATGTGTCTGTCTGTGTAGAAAGCAATGCTTTTTAGAATAGTCACACTCCCTACAATTCAAATGCTCTATTTTGGCAGGGCTGCTGATGTCATCCACCTAGAAATACACCTCTGGGAAGGTTGCAGCCCTGTAATCTCTGTAGTGCATTCTATAACTGTGTACTGCTGTAGTGTGATAAATTAGTTAGGTAGGAGTTCTAATCCCAGACTTGGCAAGTGTGTGTGTGTCTGTGTGTGTGTTTGTGTGTGTGTGTCTGTCTGTGTAGAGAGCAATGCTTTTTAGGGAAGTCACACTCCCTACAATTCAAATGCTCTACTTTGGCAAGGCTGCTGATGTCATCCACCTAGAAATACACCTCTGGAAGGTTGCAGCCCAGTAATCTCCATAGTGCATCCTATAACTGTGCATTGCTGTAGTATGATAAATTAGTTAGGTAGGAGTTCTAATCCCAGACTTGGCAAGTGTTTGTGTATGAGTCTGTCTGACTCTGTCTGTGTAGAGAGCAATGCTTTTTAGGGTAGTCAAACTCCATACAATTCAAATGCTCTACTTTGGTAAGACTGCTGATGTCATAAACCTAGAAATACACCTCTGGGAAGGATGTAGCCCAGTAATCTCCTTAGCGTGTGCCATAACTGTGTACTGCTGTAGAGTGATATAGAACTTTGGTAGGGTTCTATTCCCACCCATGGTGGTTCTGGATGTTATGTGTGTGTGTTTCAATGTCTGTATAGGGAGCAATGCATTTTAGGCTAGTCACACTCAGTACATATCAAATGCCCTACTTTGACAATCCTGCTGATGTCATTCACTGTGAAATACACCTTTGGGGTAGGAGTTCTCCAGTAATCCCCATGGTGCATCCTATAACAGCTTCATGCTGTAGTGTGATATAGACCTCTGTTAGGGGTTCTATACCCACACATGTTGGTTGTGGATGTTTTGTGTGTGTTTTAATGTCTGTGTAGGGAGCAATGCAATTTTAGCATACCCATACTCACTTCAATTCAAATGCCCTACTTTGACAATCCTGCTGATGTCATCCAATGTGAAATACACCTTTGGGGAAGGAGTACTCCAGTAATCTCCGTGGCATGTAATATAACTGAGTAGTGCTGTAGTGTAGTAAACTAATTAGGTAGGAGCTCTAATCCCAGACATGACAAGTGTGTGTGTGTGTGTGTGTGTGTGTGTGTGTGTGTGTGTGTGTGTGTGTGTGTGTGTGTGTGTGTGTGTGTGTGTGTGTGTGTCTGTAACTCATATCCTGGGTGGAGGTGGTTGTGAGTGTATAACAACTGGGCCCAATGTGGAGTGGGTTTTGCAAATTTCTTATATGGCGGCCCTAGTATATATCACAATGTCCACCGTACAGGGATAACAGATGTGAAATAGTAGAGAGGCTGGGGTGCAAATCCATACCCATACATGTGACATCAAGGCCAAGCAGACAAAGTTAGCAACCCTAGTATTATCCAGAGAACATTCTCAACCCATGTCTCGTACACACACTCTTGCCTAGGCAACAGCTGCTATGTTTGTAGTACACTGCACATTGCCCACTGATATTAACTATGGAGTGATTGCACTAGCCTACAGAGGGCATGGCACGCTGTCCATCTGTCCAATAGGCATGTACATGCAGACAGTGCACCATGCATACCATACCTGGAAACATGCCCTGTATGGACATGCCACTGACACCAGGGAATGCCATTAGCATGCTATCAATGTAGGTGCAGGGTAAACCTGCTGTCCATTACCAGTTCCCACCACATGAGGCCAGCACTGGCACATCTGATGATAATCTGTGTACACAACATGGGCCAGACACCCCAGGTACAGTTCCACATATCACTGTACATGGATGTGGGAGGTGTGCACATCCCAGACACCATCCATGTCATGGACTAAGGAACACATACATGGCAAGCAATGCACAGCATTGGCCACATGCAATACTCAACCAGGTGACTGGATGGAAAATGCAATACCCACCCGTGTGGGCAAATCCAGAAACTACACCCCTGAGCCACAATGCAGACCATTGTCAGGTGGCCTGATTCCAAGGTATACCCATCACCTAGCCTTGTATAACCATCTGGCACAGTTGACCACTACACACCCGTGAATCAATGCACCCATGCATGTCAGTACTGGCACCGTGTGTGTGTGTGTGTTGTATGATGCGTATGTTCACATTCACACTCACTGCAAACCCCATTGGCATACTGAAGCATGCTGTCTGATGTCAGACATCTCCCCATACCCTTTGCCCATATAACCTCCATATGACCCCTGTGGTTCATGTGATACCTGCACAGTAATGTGTTGTGGCAATCTCACAAGTGATGAGTTGTATTCCTGGCCCTGCCAAGTGTGTCAATGTGTCTGCGTCCCTGTGAGAATGTGGCTGTGTTGACGCTGGCACCTGTTCATGCAGACAGGCACGTGTACTACACCTACCGTAGAGCTACCATATTCCTGTTGCAGATCTCCACCATCACATATACGTTTTGAGGGCTCCATAACATGTAACCTATGTGGCGCATCCAATAACTGCATAGAAATGTGATAGCACTACATAGTCATCAGGGGTTTGATACCCTGTGCTGGTAGGTGTGTGACACAAAAATGCTTAAATTATACTCTCCCACCCCTCCCTGACTTGTCTTTGCCTCTGTCTGCCTCTCTCTCTCCCTCTCTGGTTGATGTGGAGACCTACACCTGCTTTGCTTTGGCAGCAGCATGTGTATTTTAAGTGATGCTCATGATCAGTTGATGGCCTCTGCATGAATTGCAGCCCTCCTCTAGCTGATTGCATGTGGAACAGCTATGGTAACATTCCCATAGCCAATTGCATGGAAACACACTCTGATATCTAGGAACATCATGTTGGTGTTGGGCCTTTTCATTCACTGTGAGCAGGAACTCGATCTGTTGTTTGGCAAACAGCATCTCAGATGGATTGGGGATTTACCTCTAACAACATACACTGTGGAAACAGGGCAACACACAGGAGGGGGATGTGCCTGAGTTGACTACAGACTGTAAGTGCTGCTATACTGCATTTGGAGTAATGTTGGTTTAACAGGCTGTGTGTGGATATGGCTGTCCTACATGTTTTAATACCTGCTATGGCAGTGCTATGTTTATGAGGAATCCCCATCTGTAGGGTCATCTGCAGACTGGGAAGTGTGTGGTGCCTTTGGTTTCATGTGTTACACACAGAGCATCTATCTGTGAACTGCAGAAGGTAGTGTGAGGATTGCAGTCTATAGATGGTGAAAGCCGTGACAGTTACTGACTTCATATCCCTCATAGGACATATGTTGCAACAAACCCTGTTACAACAGTAAATGTATGGGGTTATCACAGCAACATGTCAATATTGGCCCTGTGTATGTGCTTCCAGCCACAACTCTGTCAACCTTTGTACATATGTCATGCATTAAGAGGTGCATATGTACTGTACACCATAATTAGTGTCATCATATCTAATAACAAACCAGTGAGATATCAGACTGCTACACATGTTATGTACAGGAGGGGTTATATTTGATGACATAACCTGGACATTCTGTGGTTGTGAGTACAGTACTGAGGTCTGTGTACTTATGGTGAATGTCAACAGTGTGTGTATTGTTAATATGTACTTTGGCCTGTGTACAGACTGTGGTAGATCTCATTGTAATTGGTCCTATCCTATCTGATGTTACATGCTGCTCCACTGTATGTTACCATATCGGCTTACATGTTTGCAGGGCCATACACACACATGTCCCATACCACAGACAGGCATCAGACCACACTGTGTAGTGGCCCAGTATATGTAGGGCTGGTGTGTGAGTGGCACCTATGAGGATGTCGTTGAACAGATAGTCCATATACTGTAATATTATGCAAGCTTACCATATGTGGCTTTGGTTGTGTTCACATTGGCTGTGGTTATGCACTTTCATACAGTTGTATCTTACTCTGTGTTGTGACATGCTTGTAGATCCTGCTATATATGCAGGTACATGTGCATTCCCCCATATGAGATGTAGGCCAGTGTTGAGTCAGTCTGCCTGTAGCCGGCACCATGCTTTGTTACATGCCTAGCAGCTTAGTGTACTTACCCAGTGAGATGTCATGTCCAGATACTTGCCAGATGTACTGCTGCCAGGCCTCCCTTAACAGTCATATATGTCATACAGAGCAGTGGGATGCAGTAAGGAAACCTCCATAAAAAACTTCTCCAAAACCAACTTCATGTTACTCAAGTCAGAAGTGACAAACTTCATGACACCCATGCAGACGGGAGCTGACAGTTCAACTGCTGAATCCTACACTAAGGCACTGTACGAGCACATCCACTCATGCATAAATCGTGACATCCCAAATAGAACCAAGATGCTCTCATCCAAAAAAAGAAGCCAATCTGGTGGTTCCCTGCCATAAACAAACTTTACAACGAAAGGAAGAAACTGTTGCAGAAAAGAGGAAAATCCCAGGATGCAAAGAACTTCCTTACCAGCCTCAGTAAGAAACTGAGATCCCTCATAAAATCCTCCAAAGCTAGTTATGAAAATAAAATTGCCAAAGATTCCAAAGACAACAACAAGGGATTCTATAACTATGTCAAGAATCTAAATGGCAATGCTCAGATCTGCTCTGAGCTAAAACAGAATGGCATTAAATATACTGATCCCAAGGATATTGCCAATATCCTGGCAGATCGATTCAATGCCAACTTCACCCCACTCTCACCCCCTAAATGGCCCATCTCAATACCGGAAGATTGCCAAATTCCAGTAATAACGGCCACACAGGTAAAAAACGTACTCTCCAAAGCTAAGAATACAGCATTCATGGGACCAGATGACATCCCGGGCTGTGTACTACATGAACTACAATGTGAACTGGCACCTCACCTAAGTGTCATGTTTAATCATAGCCTCACCTCAGGTTTTGTGCCCACTGAGTGGCGCACAGCTACAGTTATCCCACTCCACAAGGGGGGATCCACCTTGGATCCCGGAAACTACCGTCCCATCAGTCTGACAATGTTTAATTCAGTTTGTGGATTATTTGAACAACAATACTCTTGGCATCCAGTTCACGGTTAACATTGAACATTCAGAGATTGTATTTTTGGATGTTAAGGTTTCCAAACTTGCAGATAATACTTTATCGACCACTATATATCGTAAATTCCCTAAATACAATACTTTATTACATGCCAAGAGTTCTCATCCACGCCACACCATCCGCAATATTCCAAAATCTCAATTTATGAGAATCAGATGTATTTGTTCGTCTGATCAAGATTATTTGGATTGTAGTCTGGATTTATCTCGCAGGTTTTTACAAAGGGGTTATGAATCTCAACTCCTAGCCAAAGCTGAAGGACAAACTAACAGAATGACACGTCAGGATTTATTATGTTATAAAACAGATAACAGGGATTGCAAGAAGGTAAATAACAATCAACCGATATGGTTAGTAACTACCTATGGTATCAACACCAATCGTTTCAGGGATGTCATTAACCAACATTGGGGCATTCTTTTGTCACATGAGGTTTTAAGTAGGTTGTTGCCTGAAAACTGTCAATTTTCCTACCGGCGGGGAAGAAACATGAATTCACACTTCACACATTATAAAAGATACATTCCAAGTTTACCACAACAAAGAACTTTAAGTGGTGAATTACTAAGGGGGTGCTATCCTTGTGGTCATTGTGCTGCTTGCCAACATTTGCAGCAAACAAAAGAATTTTCCAGTAATTTTTGAGATAAGGGTTTTTGCCAATTGCAGTACAGACTGGGTTGTGTATTTGGCAACCTGTAGCTGTTCTGCATTTTATGTTGGGCAAACGTCGAGACCAGTCAAATTTAGAATAGGGGAACATCTAAGTGCAATTAAGAATAAACGTGTTGCCAATGCCTTATTCAAACACACTTTGGAACATGCCTCAGCAATTTTCCGGTTTGTTGTCATAGATAGGATAACCCTTCATAGGGGTTTCAAAGCCGGATGGCACCAAAAACTCAATCAAATGGAAAATAGGTGGATAATCCAATTGGGTGGCTTATTTAGACCTGGGTTAAACATGTTAGAATAGACTTTTTATAAGTCATGCATACATACTATGATTCATGGAATGTTGGTTTATGTACCATTTATGGACTTTGGTTCAAGGGATATTTCAAAATTAATAGGAACATGGAATATGTATATACAATTTCCATGTTTTATTGAGTGGATTTAATGACATCACAAATTTTGTGTATATATTATATACTATTTGGAGAGCCTGAACCAATATTGTGATAGTAGTGGGAATGAATATTTATAATTAATATAAATTGTGCAGGTTTATTACCATATAAACATATGTCATTTTAAAAATTTTTTTTGATTATTTTTCATGGCCCACAAAAATTTGGTCATGGTACATTCCCTTGTCCCTACAACAATTTTGAGGATATTTATGATAATAAATGTATTCTACATGTTTATTATAATGAATTATGACCATTATGGGGGTAGAAATGTCTTTTTCCAATATATTGTTTTAAGTTTTATTCATTGTATAAGGATACATATCACTTTAAATGTGTACTATATATTGGTTGCTCACTAGGGGTCGGGTTTTCTGACTTGTATAGAACTTACAGTATTGACAAAGGCCATGATATGGCCGAAACCGGTATGCTTTACAATTTTGGGTTCCTATAAATATTTAGAGGAACCTGCTTTAAAATAAAGTTGTGTTCGAGTGAACCGTACGTGCTGGCTCATCTTTTTTCAGAATGTTGATCCATCAGTCTGACAAGCCTTATATGCAAGGCCATGGAGCGTATTATCATGGAACTTATAAACAAAGACATTGGCAACCTTCAAACACTGGACCCCACCCAGTTTGGGTTCGTGAAGGGCCGATCTTGTCTCCTGAACTTGATTGACTTCTTCGAATCAGTCTCCAGAGCCATGGACAAGGGTAAGGTGGTCCACACAGCCTATCTAGACCTTGCCAAGGCCTTTGACACCATCCCCCACTCTGGAATCATAGATAAACTTACTAAGCTGGGCATTAATCCCTACGTCACCCAATGGGTTGCTAACTGGCTTACTGATAGAACCCACACTGTAAAAGTAGCTGACTCTAAATCCAGCTCCAGACAAGTGGCAAGTGGAGTACCTCAGGGTTCAGTCCTGGGACCGCTCTTGTTTGGCATCTACTTCTCTGAAGTACAGGCCAACACTAAGGGACTCTGGATAACAAAGTTTGCAGATGACTGCAAACTGGGAGCCATTATTGAATCCCCAAATGATGTGGATACTCTACAAAAGGGCCTTACAGAAACAGATGCTTGGTGCCAGAACCATGGGCTCAAGCTCAATGCCAAGAAATGTATAGTTATCCCCTTTGGGAAAAAACATGTATCCGTGAATTACCATATAGGTGGCAGTACACTAAACACTGAAAGTTTGATAAGAGACTTAGGGACACAGGTGAACAGTGGTCTCACCTTCGATAACCACATCGCCACAACAGTCAGGAAATCCTTTTATGTGGCACACCTCATCACTAAGGGCTTTTCATCCAGAAAAAAGGAGGTCATTGTCCCACTGTTCTCATCCCTCATTAGACCCATTATAGAATACAATGCCCCGTTTCATATGTACCTCTCAAGACATCTGCAACAACTGGAAAGGCCACAGAAATACCTCACTAAAAGAATCACAGGCCTAAAGCAGATGCCCTACGCTGACCACCTTAAAAAACTCCAGCTATACTCTGTTGCATATCGTCTACTCAGAGGCGATCTTTGCTTAACATACAAGGCCATGTCAAACCCAGAGCTGTTGGACATGCTACACTTAAAGAAATCCCAATCCCTCAGAGCCACACGCTCCAGGGATCTAAACCTTGTCATCACAATAAACAAAACATGCTGGAGGGATAGGTTCCTGACCCAGAGACTCCCCAGACTCTGGAATAGATTGCCCATACATGTCAAGCAGAGTGCCTCTTTGGTCCTCTTCAAAAGGAACCTTGACGATTGGATGGGAGAAAGGAAATTCACCCCTGGGATCACGTCAGTGGCCCTGCTAGACAGTGGCCCAGGGAAGTAAATAGTGTGGGAAGAAATAGACAGGGAATTGTTATGGCTAGGCTTGTATAGGCCCTAGGGCTGATAGCCTAGTACCAACCTATGAACCTATGAACCTATGTACAGATGTAAGTCAATATCTAGTGGGTTGTTATATATATGTCATTGTGAACCTTTCCAGACTACTGTATTAGTATAACTGTTTCACAGTTGCATTACTCTGTTTATATGGATGTCAGTGTCTGAACAGCTATATGACATGGCATATAAAACTGTAATAGTACACAAATAAAGGTTTTCCATTTCTACAAACCTGTTTGTGGTGTATTATCTTATGACCCCTCTGTGGGTATATGTTGGAGGCAATGATTGTCATTTGTATGGGTGGCCCATACAGTGTCCAGTTGTTAAAGTGTTAACTGCAGGCATAGTGGCTGTTCCATATTGTGTGCACCTTCTACATATGTATATTACTGTACATATCTCTGCATGTGTATGTGTAGTCACATGTATATCTATATATATATATATATATATATATATATATATATATGTATATATATAATATATATATATATATATATATATATATATATATATATATATATATATATATATATATATATATACATATAGATAGATAGATATATATATAAGTGTGTAGATATGAATCTGCATATATGTGGCTGTGTATATGTATCCTGGGGATGTTGATAGCTTCCACATTTTACATTTCCTATGGGAACCAGACTGAACTGCATGATATGTTACCAATACCAGCCTGATATCATACAGGTGGGATGTACTGTTAACATCATGTGCCCATGTCATGTCATGTCCTGGTTATGGGATCTGCAACACTTGGTAGTGTATTGCAGGGTGGATGTGTTTGTCTGTAGGGGGTATATCTATTCGTACAAGACCTATATTGTTTGAGGCATCTCAACCCCATTAACAGTGCATGTGGACACACTGAGCTTATCGAAGGAAGGACACTGAGGAAACTCGGAGCTGTAATATATAACATTAAGTATCCTGTTTTTTTGTTTATTTTGTTCTTTATTTCTTTGTTATTTATAGCACTTTGTGCACTGTGTATTTTTCTAGCTAGTTTCACTGTGTGTGAGGTATTAACTGGAAATTGTCCACTTTTATTAAGCATCTGTTGGGTTGTTTGTTTCTGATAACTTGTTGCAGTTAAACTCTTTTTTCTAGAGGCTCCTTTAGCTGTTTAAAACTTTCATTTAAAGGCTCACTGCTGCTTTTCAGCTGTGAGAAACATTTCTGCAGTTTGTTCTAAGTAGTGGGGATATTTGTAGCATTTCCATATTCAGGCTTGTATTTGGGCCTAGTGTTTGTGGAGGCTGTGTGTCTGAGCACATATTCAGGGACATCTTGGTTTAGCCAAAGCCATCAGGCATTTCAGTGAGAGAGAATTGTTTGAGGTCATTGGCTGACTGAGGTCACCTGGACTACAGCTTAGACTAAGCACATCATTGGTTCTTTTGAGATTTCTTTCTTAAAAGTTGTCTCAGGTTTCAACTTTCTGTTACCTAAGAAGTTCAGTTGTGAGTGTTCTGCCATTTCACACTGAGCTTATCAAAGGAAAGACACTGAGGAAACTTGGAGCTATAATATATAACATTAAGTATCCTGTTTTTTGTTTATTTTGTTCTTTATTTCTTTGTTATTTATAGCACTTTGTGTACTCTGTATTTTTCTAGCTAGTTTCACTGTGTGTGAGGTATTAACTGGAAATTGTCCACTTTTATTAAGCATCTGTTGGGTTGTTTGTTTCTGATAACTTGTTGCAGTTAAACACTTTTTTCTAGAGGCTCCTTTATCTGTTTAATACTTTCATTTAAAGGCTCGCTGCTGCTTTTCAGCTGTGAGAAACATTTCTGCAGTTTGTTTCCCACCCTCCCTCTCTGTTGGTATAGTGTTTTTATAGTTGGTGGCTTTGCAGTTGCCCACCCCTAGTGTAAATTTGATCAGGGACCCTCCTCCCAGTCTAGTGTCATTACCTCATTCTACCCAGTACAGGTAGAACATTTGAGAAGGCCAGTCAGCTTAGTTTATGCTACTCCTTTCTCTCTTTCCACTTAAAAAAAAAAAAAAAATTATCTGCTTTTACTGTATTTGTGTTTCTTCCTACCTTATTTTGCTTTTGCGTCATCTTAAAAGTACTCAGTTGTATTTATTACTGCTTGGTGTAACTCATTCTAAGCCTTTTAGTTTAAGCACTTGGGCTTCAGATCAGTTGTTTTACATTAAGAAGGTTTGTGGTCTGCACTGTAGTGGCAGAACAGGTAGCTTACATCCTTCTAAGTTGGGAACTGCTGATTGAGGACTCAGTGTCTCTTATTCTAAAAGTGTATTAATTCTGGTTTGAGCACTTGGGCTTCAGGCCAGTTATTTTACATTAAGAGGGTTCGTGGTTTACACTCTTGTGGGAGGAGAGGCTGGACTCTGCCCTTCTGAGCTGGGAATTTCTGGTTAAAGGCTTATAGTGCCTGCATATTTGAACTGCTTCTTACTGAAATTGGTACACCTTGTTTGCTGTAGCATAGACTAGATCCAGGCCTGCTGAATCTAGCTTTGTTTGTATAACTTGAGCACTAATCCAAGCATTCTTTAAAGTATTCAATTGTATTTATTACTGCTTTGTAGTAACCTGATTAAAGTGTAGCTATCATTCTAAGTCTTTTGGATTAAGCACTTGGGCTTTAGACCAGTTGTTTTACATTAGGAAGGTTTGTGGCCTGCACTGTGGTGGCAGGACAGGTAGCTTACATCCTTCTAAGTTGGGAAATGCTGACTGAGGGCTCAGTGTCTGTTATTCTAAAAGTGCATTAGTTCTGGTTTAAGCACTTGGGCTTCAGGCCAGTTATTTTACATTAAGAAGGTTCGTGGTCTGCACTCTTGGGGGAGGAGAGGCTGGACTCTGCCCTTCTGAGCTGGGAATTTCTGGTTAAAGGCTTATAGTGCCTGCATATTTGAACTGTTTCTTACTGAAATTGGTACACCTTGTTTGCTGTAGCATAGACTAGATCCAGGCCTGCTGAATCTAGCTTTGTTTGTATGCTTGTTGTTTGTTTGCTTGTTATTTCCCTGAAATGCTAATTCCACCTAAAACGCGGCTTTTCAGCACTTCTGTGGATCCCTAGTGATATCTGCATTGCTTACTGTACTTATTTCCTTGTTTCACTTGAAAGAAAGTTACTGTTTGTCATTTTTGCATTTAAATTACCTGTAACACATTGCATTTACGTTACCTGGCACTTGCTCACTAAGTCAGCACTAAAAAATGAAAAGCACTACACCTTCACAAACTCCCCTTGAGTACCTTGTTCCCCATTGGCCCTTTTTTTTCAATTATAAAGGAATTCCCAATACTATTCTGGCATGTCCAAAGGTCAGTTGTCAATCTCCTCTCTGGTCCAGCTGGTGAATCTGGGAATCTTGAGGCAATGTTACAACTGCCTCATGTACACAGGCAACCCTCTCCTCCTCACAACAAATTCCAACACATGTGAGAGATGCAACCATATAGCCAAACTGGATGCTAAGCTCTCTCAACTCAGTACTGGCCTAACCAGTCAGGAGGAGAAGGAAACCACACTCACTACAATTCCAGTTCACATAGACCTACCACGACAGCAAACCAAACACATAAACACACAAAAACATACTCGGAGGCTCTAAATAAAAATCTGCCTAAGCAGTAGAGACCTCCAAACCAGACACCCAGGCAACCGCTACCCCAAAACAAAACACGTGCAACACATAGCTCACAAAGCCAGTGTGCTGATCAGTCACAGCCCTTAAGGCTAAACAACACACCTGATACACTTGTAATTGGTGACTCTATCATCAGCCACACTGACGTCCCACTCACCAGGCTGAACAAGGAGAAGGTCACGGTGAGCTGCCTGTCGGGCGCTAGGATCCGCCACATGACACACACATTCAGGTCACTCCAAGGCAAGTACAAATATGACTCAGTCATTGTCCATGCTGGTGTGAATGACCTGAGACGTACCTCCCTGGACTACATGAAAAGAGACATAGAGGAGCTCTCTGAGCATGTAGCCCAGGCCGGTATGACCCTGACCTTGAGTAGCATCTTACCCTCACCAAGAATGATGCCACAATATGAAGACAAGATGATCAATTTCAACAATTGGCTTAAGTATTGGTGTCATTCAAAGGGGATCCAATGCCTGTCAGCCTGGGATGACATGCTCGACAAGCCATGACGCTTCGTTAGGGACGGCTTGCACCTGTCACCCCTGGGCTTTCGGATATTGTCAAAGGCTCTTGCTACCCCCATAGTGCCTTTTTTAGGCACGGCTCAAAAGACAAACCCACCTCCATAGGTATCACGAGGGATAAGAAACTAAGAGTAATGCTACTCAACGCCAGAAGTCTAAACCTCAAGATGCATGCACTCGAAACTCTCCTTAGCATGTAGAACATCGATATCTGTGCAGTAACAGAAACCTGGTTCAAGGCTCCCGAGAGCACCCCACCACTACCAGGTTATACCTCATACCATACTTTTCGGCCCCAAAACTTGGACCGAACCACAAAAGTAGGGAGAGTATCAATATTCGTCAAAGATACCCACACCTCCAGGTTGGTGGCACAGCACGAGGCATCAGAGACTATCCATGTGCAACTAACAGTGGGTAAAACTGCCTTCCAGTTTATAGCCTGCTACAGACTACCCTCCCAAACCCAGGAAACCCACTCAGCCTTCCTGAGAACACTGGAAAATATGAAGGTCTCTCCAAACACCATTATATTGGGCGACTTCAACTACCCAAACATAGACTGGGTGCATTACTCTAGCTCCAACACCCTAGCCCAAAGGTTCCTAGAATTTATAAACTCAAATGCTATGGAACAACTTGTTACCACTCCCACAAGAGGGGAAAACATACTGGACCTGATCATCACCAACATGGGTACTCTATGCTCCAGACCAGAAGTGTATCCCTCACTGGTAAGATCAGACCATAAACTAATCTCACTGAATATTCACATCCCGACCCCACCCCCTGCCCAGAAAACCACAGTGAAAAACTTCTCTAAAGCAAATTTCACACTCCTCAAAACTGAGGTGGAATCCTTCAAAGCCCCTGGGCCTGTGGAAAATATGGCCCAGACCGCAGAATCCTTTATAAACGCATTCTATGAACACCTTCAGGAATGCATGGATCATGCAATCCCAAATAAAACCAAGACCCAATCCTCCAAAGGCAGACGTCCTGTCTGGTGGCCCCAGCCATAAACAAACTATACAATAGAAGGAGGAAGCTACTACATGATAGAGCAAAATCTCAAAAAGGGAAGGCATCTCAGATCAGTATTAGCACAAAACTACGGGCACTCATAAAATCGTCTAAGGCCAGCTTCGAGAGAAAAATTGCACAGGACACTAAGGATAATCACAAGGCTTTCTTTAGTTATGTTAGGAACCTGGGTGGGAATTCCCAGATATGCTCAGAATTAGTCTAAAATGACAAAAATACACAAACCCACAGACATTGCCAACATCCTAGCTGACAGGTTCAGCACAAACTTCTCCCCCCACTCCCCACCAAAAGGGCGAATATCTATCCCAGCAGAGTGCTGCCCCCTGACATCTCAGATGCTCAGGTAAGAGCTGCCCTCTCCAAAGCAAAAAACACAGCATCAATGGGACCAGACGGTGTCCCAGGCTTCATCCTACATGAACTCCAAGAGCTAAACCCAAACATAAAACTACTGTTCAATCTCAGCCTTACTACAGGATATGTTCAGCAACAGTGGTCCCTCTCCACAAAGGTGGTGCCTCAATGGATCCTGGAACTATCGCCCCATAAACCTGACTAGCTTGGTCTGCAAAGCTATGGAAAGGATCATCATGGACCTCATAAATAAAGATATTGGGGACCTACAGACACTGGATCCTACCCAGTTCGGCTTTGTTAAGGGCAGATCCTGCCTCTTAAACCTGGTCGATTTCTTTGAAACAGTCACCAAGGCCATTGACGAGGGGAAGGTGGTCCACACAGCCTACCTGGACCTCGCAAAAGCCTTCGATACAATACCCCACTCGGGCATTATAGATAAGCTCACCAGCTTAAATATAAACCCCTATGTCACTAGATGGGTTGCAAACTGGCTCAAGGACAGAACCCACATGGTTAGAATTGCTGGAGCTATGTCAGACTCCAAACCAGTTACAAGTGGCGTCCCACAAGGCTCAGTCCTAGGACCTCTGTTGTTCAGTATATATTTCTCGGAGGTACAGGCAAACATGGAAGGACTGTAGCTGACCAAGTTCACAGATGACTGCAAACTGGGTGCCATAATCGACTCTCCAGCCGACACAAGCATCCTCCAAAAGGGCCTCATAGTAACAGACAACTGGTGCCAGAGCCATGGCCTCAAGCTAAACGCCAAAAAGTGTATAGTCATCCCCTTTGGCAAAAACAAAGTGCCCACAAATTACCACATAGGTGGTAATCCATTAAGTACAGAAGAAGTAATTAGGGACCTGAGGACCGAAGTTGATTGCAATCTCTCATTTGACAACCACGTGGCCAAAGTGGTTAGAAAAACATTTTATATAGCCCACCTAATCATGAAGGGATTCACATCTAGATCAGGGGAGGTCATCGTGCCTCTTTACTCATCCCTCATCAGGCCCATAATTGAGTACAATGCCCCTTTTGGGATGTACCTTACCAGACACTTGCAGCAACTGGAAAGACCCCAAAAGTACCTCACCAAGAGGATCAAAAGGCTCAAACAGATGCCATATGCTGCCCGGTTAAAGAAACTCCAGCTGTACTCAGTGGCATACCGCCTGCTCAGAGGCGATCCGTCCCTGACGTATAAAGCCATGTCCAACCCGAAATTAATGGACATGCTGCACCTCAGAAAATCCAAATCCCATCGAGCTACGCGCTTGAGAGACTTGAACCTCAGCACTGAAATAAATAGGACATGCTGGAGGGACAGATTCATAACCCAGAGGCTCCCTTCACTCTGGAATAAAATCCCAGTCCAGGTTAGTTAGAGTCCCTCATTGACTCTCTTCAAGAGGAATCTTGATGAGTGGATGGGAGATCGTAGGTTTACCCCAGGTATCACTTCTGTGTCACTGTTAGACAGAGGCACAGTATACTAACCTCGAAAAAGGACATAGCAAAATTAATTTAAAATGGGTGGTGAAAGCCAAACACACTTTGGCTAGGCTTATAAATGCCCTAGGGCAGATAGCCTAGTATGAACCTATGAACCTATAAACCTATATGTTTTAGTTAATCTACCATTGTTATATACAGATGTATGGCCATATATACCTATATAGTTATATATATCTGCTTACATATATATAACTATGTCCGTATATACCTACATAGATATATATCTACTTACATATATGTAACTTGCTGTGTATATGTAGACATATAAGTGTAGACATATATATGTGTTGATGTAGGCATTTGCATGTATATATGTTCATATATATTTCTATGTATGTATGTGTATATACATATATATATATATATATATATATATATATATATATATATAGATATATAGATATGTTGTATCTGTTTAGATATTAATATATTTACACACACTTACATCTAAATGTTGGAATACATTCTCTGTACTGTTGCATGACTGGGCTGGATGATATGTTTTTGAAAACATCAGAGTTATGCATATCTGGCATGACTTAGTGGTAAATCGCTTTGTGTAGGGTCCTGGGTTTGAGCCTTGCAGAGCTGTTTTTTTTTTTACTGGGCAGAACATGGGCTGTTGGATATAGAGTTATTAAGGCACTTTAAAGCAGTTGTAAGCAGGTTTGCGTGGGTTTGTGTGGAGATAAGCACTGCTAACTTCTGGTTACAGTTTCCTATACGCTATTAGCTTCTCAATTGCTTAACCTGTGTAGGCATTGCTTAACCCAGCGCAAACAGGCTTAAACCCGCTTACCGCTGCTTACAAGTGTTTACTCCCACTTACGCTCACACAAATTTCTTTAAAAGAAAAGAAAAAGGGGTTGATAGGAAAGTGGTGTAAAAAGGGGCACAAAGAAGGAAAGACAGTAGGGAAAATAGCCAGGGATGTGCAGGAAGGGTGTAGGGAAGGTCCATAGCTGTCCATTTCTTCTACAGCAACAGCTGTGCATATACACTGAATTTGGAGGTAGATTTGAACACTCAAACCCCTGAGAGTGGGGTGAGGACAACAATAATAAGTTGTGATGCCAATTAGACCAGATTATATGTGCCCAGTGGACACATGTGCAAAATGGTCAGTTATGTATGGGGTGAGATTTTTTTGTGGGAACAGCTTGCCCTTTTTTTTTTTCAGGTGAGAGCGGGATGTTGGGGAGGGGTAGTAGGTATATTTGGGGAGGTAGGTTGGGTAGGATAACAGACAAGACAAACGTACACATACAGGGGTGGTATATGACACATGTGGGGGGTAAACACCTTGATGGGGAGGGTTGGGATATTGGAAGCCCACAAGCCCCCTAGTGGTAACAGTGGGACTGAGGTCCCCACCCATGGGCAATCACCACTGTACCTTCACAGCCCCAAAGGTGGCTGTGCTTAGGGCTGAGTCACAGAGCCAGGCTGACTCTCTAATCATGACACACAGCCCTCGAGCTGACGTAGAAGATCACCAAACTGCTGGTCGATCTCTCCACGCACCACAACCCCGACCTGGCGATGGGTGACAGGTACCTGTCCATGCCCACTCCCAGTGGGGCGGATCCTATCCCCTGAGGCGGTTCCACCTGAAGATGGTGCAGGACCAATGGACAGGGAGGTCTGGGGTTGGGCCCCAGAAATGCTGGTGCCTGGTGCCACTGCCAGCTGAGGTGAGACAGGTGGGTCCGCTGAGACCGGCCTTTCCAAGAGTGCTATAGTGTTTAGATTTCATCATCATATGTGGGTTAGTAATAGTCAACACATTCCAAGGTTAGGTATGCATAGATATTCCCATTAACCCAGACACCAGATACTGAACAGTTGCATAGCAAACAGAACACATGCATATATGGGACCACAGTGGTGATAAGTACAGCATGCAGATACATTGATGGCACCATGCCACCAATGTTGGAATAATTCAATATAGCACATTCATGGGAACCATGAAAATATTTATCAAACAAATGGACATTATCAGAGTCATTACATACCAGTTGGGGTGGGTATGTTGATTATTGGTGGATATATGGTGGGGGGAGAGAAGGATGTCAATTAACAACTAGTATATTCCTGTAGTCCACATTACTTTCCTAGTCAGTGCTATCTGTACCTTACAAGTATTGCTACACTACCCTTTAATCTTAGTTTAGATAGTGATATGGCTGTCATCATTACACATGAGCCGGTTTTACCAGCAGTATACACCTCTTACCTGGTATACCTGTGGAGGAAATGTTTGTTAACACTAACTAGCTATTTCTACACATATTCCCGGATTCCAGGTTGATGTTTTGGCATAGCTTTCCAACTCTTTTTGCACAGACTCTGGCCATGTGTTGACCACATGCTGGTGTGCTGGGACATATCTAGAATATTGCCCTCTTCCACCTTTAGTGACCTGACACACACATATACATGCTTTCCTACACAGTTATATTATGTAGCACAGTGTGGGTGACAGTGACCAGTGATACTTTATTATTCAGAGAAACTGCAACACTCACTATTCCCTACAATACGAGAGTGAACAGTACCAATACAGGTTATAATGGTCTGTATTTCTCAGCACAATGTTCATATCCAACGTACCTGTGGGAGCAATGTTTGTTAGCACTACCTGACTGTTGCCACACAGAGTTCTGGATTACACATTAGTATTATGCACATACATCTCACTCTGTTACTGTGCACACTCTGGTCACAGCTTGACAACATGGGAGTGTAGATAGGACATACTTGAAATATTACTCTCCTAACAGTTTTGGGGGTTGCTACAGTGACAGGTCTGTTCTCATGATGTTTGACAATCACTTGTATTCCCTGTTTGCTGGCTAAACATCTGGGATCATCCCACAGACCTACCAGGGGGACAGGGGGCAGGCAGCAGATATGGGCACATATACTGGACATTCTGGCCTCATCTGTACAGTTGTGGGGTATGAATCTGTATGCAACCTAATTCCACTCCCAGGATTCAGACCATGGCTGTGTCTGCTACAACTTAAACACTGTCCATCACAGTTGTGTCTGCTATATAGATATTGCTGTATATCTCCTATCTGCTTTCTGTCTTAATAATCCCCTGTACTTTTGCATTCTCACCTTGTATTACAACACTCATATACAGATTTCCTAGACAGTTATATGTTGTAGGACAGTATGGGCGACAGTGATGTGTAATACCTCATTATTCAGAGCAACTGCATATCATTCTTGTATTTCTGGGCACAGTGTTGGTATCTGAAAGACCTGTGGGAGGAATGTTTATTAGCACTACCTGAATGTTCCCACACACAGTACCAGATTCCATGTTACTATTATATACATACATCTCACTCTGTTACCCTACACACTCTGACCACAGCTTGACAAGTTGGGGTGTAAATGGGACATATGTGGCTTCTTAGTTACATAAGGTATTGAGGAGTTGCTAGTGTGCCAGCTTTGTTCTCATAGCTGTGTGTCAATCAGCTGTATTTCCTATTTGCTGCCTATACGTCTGGGATCATCCCACTGATTTCCCAGGGGGACAGGTTGATAGGCAACAGATATGGACCACTTTAATAGACATTCTGGACATATCTATACAGTTGTGGGGTATGATTCGGTATGCAGACTATTACCACTGGCAAGATTCGAACAGTGGCTGTATATGCTAAAAAAATAATAGTTCATATCACAGTTGCATGTGCTATTCGATTTTTGTTGTCTGCATTTTTCCCTGTTTACTTTCTATGTGTCTCTCAGTTGTACTAAATGGCCTCTGGGGATTACACCTGTCATATACAGGCATTCCTACACATTCAATTTATGGTGCATGGTGTGGGTAACAGTGCTTAATACTACAGTACTATTACATGATTGCATATCTACATTACCGTATGATACCAGGATATACACATGCAGTCCAGCAGTTAGACTTGTTTTGTCAGGCTATTGCACTTTTATTGACGTACAAGCAATATGAGACTCTTCCTGCCATATTCTCTAGTGTATGCAGTACTTGCCTTGAACAATACAGGTTTTATACAAGCAATTAATTTACTACTACTTTTATTTTTATTTCCTATGACAGTAAATGCATGAGTATTACTGACCTGTCTTGCGTCGCAGCCTTGCCAGGTGATTGATGTGGGCCTCCTGGTTCATAGCCTGCACCATTGCAGCTGTGGGGGACATAAGAGGAATATTTAGCCATACCTATCCATGATATACCTGAGCTGGCAATTATTACACACATACTGGGGTGATACTTACACACAGCTGGAACATCCCCTGACGCTTTAGCCTCTTGGAGCCACTCTTCCAAGAGGTCCCCCTTACACCACTTCAGGTCGGCATAGTGGTGCCTGACATGCTCTCCAGTTCAGGGTATGCCAGTGGCCCTGGTGAGGTCACAGGTGAGACAGTCCTAGGCTTCTGCCTTATATTGGGAACCCTGGTACTGGACCTGCAGCAGTCTCTGATCATGGTCTTTGACAAGGAGTCCTGCCATGACCTTGGACTCCTGGATGCACCAATGCTGCACCTGAAAGCGCACACCTTCTCTCCTTACTACCATAGTGCCTGGAAGGGGAAGCTACAACCAGTTATGAGATGTATTCCTGCCTCTTGGGTTTAAGTAGGGCCGATTTCCCACACTTTTCAGTGATTGGCCAGTTTTGAAAAGGCTAAGCTATGGGCAAACCTGCTTAACTAAGGTTGGCATTGTTTAAAGGGGTATAACACTGGGAACATTGAGTTAGCTGGCCTACACATTACTTACACCTCCTAAGCTGGCCTGTGCAATGCTTAACGTTGCTTACATTGGACTTTGCATTATTTTTTTCTTTTTGACATTGATTTCTTATAGATTACATCTTATATACCTGCCTGGTATCCATGATTCATGTGTACGTACACTCTATGGGGTCTTTGTGTTTTATTGGGGACTTCAACACTCTATTACAATTACACCTCATGTCCGGGCTTACTGCTGTACTCCATTTCACATATTTATGTTATCTAGTGAGTTATGAAACATATGACTGTATACCGATTCTTTTCACAGATTCAGTTTGGTTTTACTATGGTGAGGACTTGTTTGCTGATACCTCATACTTCTGTACTTCTGTGATGGCTTGGTGGTTAACTATTGTGACTATAGAGTAGAGGGTCCTGGATTTGAGACCTGCATGTTTGTTTATTTTGTTGATGAGCAGAACAAGGGCCATTGGATACAGAATGATTAAGGCACTTTTGAGCAGTTGTAAGCAGGTTTGTGTGACGGTAAGTACTTGTACAGTAAGTACAGTAAGTATTTATTTGTGCAATGAATCTCACTAGCTTGTTGCTAGATTTGATACTAGGGATGTCACTGGTGCTTTAAATCTGTAATTAGAACAACCTTAATTGTATTTGAACTAATTAGTTGTTGATTTCAAGTAGTATTTAACAATTCTGTTTTGTAAAGGTTCTTCATCTTGATAAAGCCTGGTAGAAACCAGGCAAAAGCGCTTGACTGATTTTTTATCTTTCTTAAAGAATAAAAGTTGTTGGATACCTCTCAGCTATTTTGCTCCTGATTTTCTTCAGTTGGATGCATTTTAGATCCTTTGAACCAAGTCCTGCCACCCGTGGTGGTTTTTAAGCTAAGTGACGGTAAGTACTGCTAACCTGCCATTACATCCGTTTACAGAGAGTTAGCTTTAGAATTGCTTAACCAGCATAGGCATTGCTTACTGCCAAGCAAACGGGCTTAAGCCCGCTTATTAGTGCTTAAATATGTTTACTACTTCTTATTTGAGTTTAAACCTATTTACTAGTGCCGTATTCATTATGACACTGACACCTCACATGTGCATTTACTGCAGTACTCCAGTTCATGACAATATGTTATTTAGTGGGTTATGCAACATAAACATTAGTCATGACGTGCTTTGCCATGGCAAATGGAATGTGCTGCAGTGGGATTCGAACCAGGAATGCTTGCTCGTAAGGCGAATGCTCTTCCCATTACACTATTGCTGTGGTGTTTCATTTACATATATCTTCCTTGTTTTCCTCTTTAGTCATTTAAGCTGCATTAACCATAGCTAAGCAATGGGCACACCCACACACCTACGGTTAGCTTTAATTGGATTTTTATAAAAAATAAAGGGTTTCTTCATTTTATGTATGTATACTGTTGCTGTTGTACACAAGGGGGACTGTTGGTGGGGATATGTTGTCACCTATGAAAGGTCTCGCTCATTCCATACCCTTTCTGCTATTCTTTTTTGTGGGGGCATGTATATTCTGAGAACTCTGCTCTCAGACACACCCCCTGCACTCTTACATGTTCCATGTAAGCCTAGGAGCTCAGGCAGTGCGCCTCATTATTATGCATGGAGCGCTGCCTTCCTGCTCCTAAATGGCTGCCTCTGTGCAGGACTAGCTTGGAATAGTAAATCCAGGGGAGTGTCTTTTTCTCCGCTTTCTTCATTTATGAACAAGACCCTGAGTTATTTTGTGTGTGTGTGTGTGTGTGTGTGTGTGTGTGTGTGTGTGTGTGTGTGTGTGTGTGTGTGTGTGTGTATATATATATATATATATATAGATAGATATATAGATAGATATATATATATCAAATGTTTATAACTTTTATTGCTTTCCAAATTGTTCACATTTTTAACACAATTTAATATTCTTACATTTTACATCATAGTTCCTATACGCAGGAATAACAAACATTATGCAGCTCTTTAAATGTAATGCATTATTAATAACATTTCAGTCTTCCTCATTACCCCCATTTTAAATTCTTTTATACCCTTTCCAAATCCCTGTCGCCTTATTTTGACGCTCCCTCTTGCTTTTCAAACTCTTATTTCCAATTATCGATATTCATTTTATTGTATATATTTGTGAGATCCTGAGAGGTATATTCTCCTCAGTTTGCTATAGGTGCACTTTACTCATCTGGAGAGAACAATCCGCTGTTTTACTGGGTGATCATTTTAATCCCAGATGCGTTACAGTCAGCAGTCGACTATTCCAGCAGTCTCCAGAGATCATTTTCACTTGAGGTCAAAATGACAAAATCAACAAAACTATAAAAAAAATATCAAAAAAAAAGACAATGCTCATGTTTTCAAGCACTAGATATTCTCCAGTCATTGACTTGCCATGAAATTCTATTCATGAAAATACTAATGGGGGTTGAAGACCTAGTCTTGGTGAGCTCTAATGGCTTTCATGTATCTGACATAACACTAGACAACACATACACATCTCTCTCTCTACAAGTGCAGGAATTGAGTTGGATACAGCAATGGCACTGGAACCCAATATTGTTTTATCACATCACACAGGATGTTACAGGAAACATGGTCATATGCTTTCCCCAGGACTACTAAACACATGTAGACTATACATTACACCTGCAATATTAGTGCAAGGATAAAAAACTGATCATCTTTTCCATGGATAAGGTAGAATTCACACCAATTCTACTTAATGTATCTACTTATTCATTTAACAATAATGTAGGCAGACAGGTCTAGAGACCCCTTTCTGCCATGACCCAAACCAGAGGCGCAATTACATACATGTGCTGTCTTAGCTTACATCACTGAGTTGATTCAGCCAGTGGGCATTTTAAGCAAGCCACTTGTATCAGTGAGACAAATATTAACATATTATATATACAGAGTTAAGTGCCCTACAGGGCCGTTTTCACACTAGGCAATAACCCAAGGTTAGAATCAAACCTTGTATCTTATCCTTATGAATTGAATACCTTAACCTTATGCCATAACAACTAACAAAGAAACAGTATTAGAACTAAAATATATAGAAATTTTGAAGAGAGAGAGTATTTATTACATGGAGAGAGTTGCCATCCAGGACATATAATGGAGGCAATACCATTTGGAGAAATGTTAAGGATAAATAGAATGTGTAGTGACTTAAAAGATGTGGAAGAAGAAATACAAAAGCTGCAGAAATGTTTATAAACAGAGGATATCAAACTAAAAAGATTCAACAAGCTATAAAAAAAGTAAGTTTAAAAAAAGATATGGGCAAAAAGCAATTTGTAATAGTGATGATAGAGAAAATCAGAATAGTATGAATTTAAAGGAAAATATATTTTTGTTACAAAATATACTCTTTTTAGTGAAAAGTTTAAGGAAGGAATCAAATATGGATGGGATTTGTTAGAAAAAGACAAATGGCTAACACACATCTATAATAAAAAAGTGACATTTTCATATACTAGAGGTAGGAACTTGAAGGACTTTTTAGTCCATGGAAAGTTTGAACTACCAGAAAACATTAGATATGGAGAAATAGTTGTACAGGGAACCTTTCCATGTGGAAAATGCAGCATTTGTCCTTTTGTTAAAAAGACCTTCACAAGAGTGAATGGCATAACATTTCGGGAAAGAGGTTTTCATAGTTGTAATACTGAAGATATCATTTATTGTTTGAGATGTCCATGTAATAAATATTATATTGGAGAAAGCAAAAGAAGTTTAGCAATTAGGGTAAAAGAGCACATCCGTGATATTAAAAAGGGCAGCCAATTTAGCCCAGTTGCATTGCATTTCCTTAAAAAACATGGGGGAGATTTTGGTGGATTGCAAGTATCTGGTTTGGAATGTATTGGAAAGAAAAACTCTAGTATAATAGATATTAAAAAGAAGTTAAGGGAAAAAGAAAATTTATTTTAAAATATAATACTTTGAGTCCAGCAGGACTTAACCAGGAATGTAACTGGAGATGTTTTTTATGAACTTGTCTTTTTAAAACAATATTGCTGTTAAATATTTTATAAATTAAGTAATTAAGGTTAATTGATTAATTCATGCTTGTGAAAGTATTTAATGAAATGTTTTTGAAACAAGTTATACTCTGTTAAAGGCTTGGATAAGCCAAGGTGCTCGAGCAGTCATCTGAAGATTTTTATTTTAATAAATGGTGAAGATTTCCTGGTCGCTTCTTCTTTTGTGGTTTTACAACAAATAAACTATGTTGATTTAGCACTGAAAATTTTTTACAATGAACATAACTACAATGTGAAGTATTGGTGGCAAAACAAGTGTATTTTTATAACAAGAATATGATGAAGTTGCAAATATGAATGCATTTTGACAATAAGGCTTCATTAGTAAATGGAATTAGAAATTAAGTAAATGAAAATCAGAGGTTTAGCTGCCAGATGAAATTTCTTTTCAGCATCTTGGAATACTTTTTTCCATGGAAGGACGTGGAGTGAATTCTTTTAATTGGATATAATTAGCTTGCCTCTTTTTATGAAAAATGGGGACCACCACTTCAATTTATCAGTCTAGAGTCACTGTCCCTCTTTCAGAATTCTCTGGCAAGGTACATTACCCATGACACTAGAACAATATTCAGTGCCTTCCCAACTTCAAGATGTATTTCATCTAGTCCTGTCGCCATGCTACTATGGTACTGTTTCATTGTCACTGTGATGTCCTAGATAATAATAGATCATATCCCACCACTTACTTCTGGTACTACCTCCTCAAAAGGGGACACAGATGCTTCAGGAGCTTCTCAGAATGGTCCTTTCACCTCTTAACAGTTAATATCAGTATCTCACCTTCCTTGCTGAGAATAGCCTGAGTAATGTCCATCTTCTAGTCCCTTCTAGTCCCTTCCCCTCAAGTACCTGAGTCACCAGACAGTTTATTAGGGGTCTATATTACTTCATTGAATGGCTGTTCAGCAAATAGCCATTCATTGAACACCTATATAGCGAAGCCACTTTTCATCTAATGGCAAATTTAAAGTAAAGCAAACAAGGACTGGCCAACTAAGTGACCACAAAAAAATAAATAAATACAATTTAAAACCTCCAAACATACACCACTGGAAATCAGATTCCTTGGACAAATGGAAATACTTGAATAAATGGAAAAAACTTATTTAATTAATGCACAGTCAAGCTCAGAAAAGTTTTTGTCACACTTAGACTTCACTGGATTAAAAGAACATTAACTTTCCCCCTGCCTTTTATACTTCCTGTGGTTGTCACTAGCCAGTCAAGTAAAATACTTCATTTAATCTGATGAAGTCTAAGTGTGATGATAACATTTCTGTGCTTGACTGTGCATTAATTAAAGAAGATTTTTCTGTTTATTCAAGTATTTCCTTTTGTCCAAGCTCTCTGCTTTCCAGTGGTGTATGTTTGGTGGTTACTAGTGAATTGTACACCATTTATTTCCCTCTTTTTTTTGCTGCTTGGATTTGGTAAAATTTAAAACCTGCCAAAGTGGGGGGTCTATGCCTCCACATCCCCAATGTAGGAGGATGCACCCCCCACAGCCCTCTAACTAAATATACCAACTCAGAGATGGCACTACAGTGGGGAAAAGGACAAATTCCTGATGGTGGCCAACCGCTGGTTTGCCCTAGTTAAAATTCACCGTTCTATGAAGAGCGGCTTCGCTAAATGGCTATTCATTGAAAAGCCATTCAATTAAATAATATATATCCATTTATTAGGGCCTCTCTGAGACCATCTGAAAGTCATTCTCTAGGACCATGTCAAATTCCTCTCTTAAAAAGGTCTTTACTTCAAGGACTGCCACAGCTACTGCTTTCCTTGCTTGTCGTCACATAACAGTCAATCTGGATCTCCCCAACTAGCAGTGCACAGAAGGCCTTTCCTATTTAACATTTCAGCTTCCATTACTGCCTGTATCTATGAATGCATCCTCGCTCTCACCATGACAAGGTTGCCTACTGAAAATTAAAATACATTTTTTTTCAGCTGAAAACTGAGTTCCTCTGTCACGCATATTATTTCCCACCAACAGCAGTAGATCACATTGCCAGGTGCAACCATTGTTAAACAGGCAGAAAACATCAAACTCCATGATTAAAATATTAATAAAAATGGCAAAGAGAGCCCTCGCTCTCTAAATCATGACTTGTGGTTCAGACTACATGGAAATATACATTAAATTAAATTATCCTGCGCTACATGTGTAAGTTGTTTGTCTTGTTGTTTGTCTTTCAGCTTTTTCCCGGTAAGGGGTCGCCACAGCGGAACTCCGGTCTGCTAATGATTGGCAGTAATTTTTATGAGGCGCCGAGGTGCCAGCTCGATGCCCAACCTTCAACGAAGGCACACCCATTTACACATGCATGTCTTTCGAACGCTACCCAAACACGGGGAGGACATGCAGGCTCCACACAGAAGGCATTCCCAAGCCAAGCCAAGAATTGAACTGGAGAACCTCTTGCTGTGAGGTAACAATGCTACCGCCACACCGCCGCTGTAAGTGAATTCCATAAATACAGTACAGATATCCTTAATGCCTTATCAGTATAATCTCAGAGGCCTTTTGGAACCTTTATTTTTTTCACCAAGATGTCATAACTTTCTAGTGAGATTGTGGAGCATAAATATGTTGCTAGATGCCTACAAATAAATATGGCCGTCATCTGCTGTGCTGCCTGTAATTGAAACATTTGTAGGCTACTAGCTGAATTTGCCCAGTCCAAGTTTTTCTCATATCACCAACATCTTGATTTGAACCAGCTGCTGGTCTTAATAACCATGATGCAAAGCAGCACTCAATAGCTTTTCAGCAGTGGAGAAAATTCTGTTGTTGCTACATAACACATACATACACAGAAGAAGCATATTAATGTATTTGTCACTCCTAAAGGAGATGATTCATAAAAGAGCTGTGATAAGGTATACACTGACCTAATGTGCTATTGTACAAGCAGCATCTCTATTATAAAGTAACAGATTGGAATTTGTTGTAAGGAGCAACTTGTCTATACAAATATTGTAGACTTTGGCCGTGACTAAAGGAAATGCCTGAACTATAATAACTGTTGATTCTTTATATGTCATTCTATTGGCCTTTGTCTATCTCCTCAGATTTTACCAATAAATAAAATGTTCTCAAATTCAGTGAAAATAATTATCTTGTTCACTTCTAACTCTATTCTTCCTAAAAAGTTTATGTTATCTAAACATTTTGTGTAATGGAACAGGATACCTTTGTGGCACCCTACTATCTGCCATATTGTTGTTTTCTCCACCTAGTACAGTTGTAGCTGACTTATATACTAAAACAGAAAACTCAAAGAAATGAATCTGTGGTTAGTTGTATAACACTCAACCAAGTCATAAAACTAGGGTTAGCAATGAATCTATATCCCCAGCATTTTTGTAAATCAAGTTCAAAAAAAGCTATTCCGTTTAGTAAGATTTAAGAAAAATATCTTTGAACTAGCAGGAATGTTGATGTGAAGGACATTGTAGCAGTTAAAAGTGCAGGTTTGAGTGTTAGTATATTTAACACTGGGCAGAATGCATTATGACCTGGGTCAAACAGCAAATTCTTGTACCTAGCTCAAATTTAACTACTGATAGTTGCACAAAACATGTTTGTTTAGTTGCATTCTACAGAAATCACCACATCTCCTACTTCTCCAGTGATCAAAGCATTTTGTTACTTGTCCTCTATAAAGTTTAGTACGCAAAGTGATTAAGTTTCAATTTACATGCTAAATTATCCTGAAGGGCAAATGTCAAATACCAGACCAGCTAAAGTGGTTTTTAAGAAAAAATTAACATTCATAGGCTTTAGAACAGAAAACAGTCAGTAAAAGTGCCTTTAAATGGCTGTGTCATATGATGTAACTTAAAATAATTACTTGCATATGTCTGATGTCAGGACACCATGAATAATTAATGAATGGTGTATATAATGTAACACAGCGGTAAATAGGCAAGTCATGCCTACAGATTTGGAAGCACCTCTGTCTGCAGCAGTGATGTATATCTGGCACAAACATAATTATGTTTAAAGATTGGCATTTTCCCTGCTTAGTAATGGTGTATAGCTAAAAGAAACACAATTATGTTTAAAGACTGGTATTTTCCAATAGAGTGCAACAAGCTTATAATAGTTGCAAATGTGTATCATTAACTACAGTTTGCAGCCCTTGTATATGCAATGCTAATAACCTTTACTTTGAAGCCATCATGAAAAACCGAGTGGAGAAAGAGATGACTAAAATGTTCACAGTCTCTTTTCTTTGGGACAAGGTGGGAACACAAATCTGTTCTGGGACTGGTCTTTTTGGAGACTGGCAGTTTTAATATTCTCAGAGGATGCCTTAAAGGTAGGATGAAACTGCTGCTTGGCATATTCCATGCATATATTTTCTCAACAACTTTTTATTAAATTTTGTGAAGGTGTTGCTTGTCTTTTCGGCTTTTCCTGGTTAGAGGTTGTCACAGCAGAACTCCAATCTGCTAATGATTGGCAGTAGATTTTTTTATGGTGCCGAGTTGCCAGCCCGACACCCAGCCTTCAGCGAAGGCACGCCCATTCACGCATGTCTTTCGGAGGCCACTCGACCACGGGGAGGACATGCAGACTCCCGGGCCATAATTATATACTATCACTTCTGCTTCTGCTCAGAATATTATGTTGTCTGACAGATGCACTGTATACTAATGGGAGAAAATGTAGTACATGCTGAATACTATGTTAAGCAAGCAATAATGCCCAATAGGGTATGTGTTATTATATAAATAATGCAAGGCCAGAGGAGTTTTGCTGCCCAACACCACAGCACTCTCCAATCAGGGTGGTGATGTACAGGTAGCTCATTCCTACCATGATTCAGCACATAGCAATATCTGTCCATGCAAGCTTTGTTATTACTTCACTGTGACAGTATTAGGCATATTGGCAATAATCTTCTGAGTACTAATATCTTGTGCACTAATGACTTATTTAGGTATGTATGTATTTATTTATGCATTCATTTAAATTTGTTTTAATTTATAGTTCAATAACTAGGTATGAGGAATTGTACATGACCCTTTTCAGCTGCAACTAAGACAAAAGTCAAAGCAATGACATCAGAAATTGGATATGATAAGGATACAAACAAGCCATGTGGATATAATACAACAAACAATATTGGCAGGTATTACATTTTTACACTACTAAAGTATATGTTTATATACAATAAGTAAGCTTAAATATAATAACATATTGAACACAATAAAGAAGTTGATCCATAGTCTGTTGGATTTGTATTACACAGCAGATGAGAGGTTATTATAAAAGCTAAACTGTATTACTCAATGTCTCTGAAGCAAAAATATTTGTATTCTTATTAAGGTGTTCCTTCATTTTTTTCTTAACTTGTAGGATATCATCCAGAAATGTTATTTTATTGGGCAATTTGTTCTATGATGCTGGCACCATTTTAATAAAAGTACTATTCATAAATGATTAATGAAAAAGGCAAACTGCTTAATTTAATTCTGTCATTATTTTTAAGAGCATAAGTATCATATACCTGTAATCTGTTTGTAAGGGGAGGGCAAAATCTGTCTTTCAATAGTCTGAAAGTTAAAAATTTTAGATGAAAGCATACTCTGATGGAAATAGACAATCATTGTTCCTTTGCAGTTGAAGTTCAGTGATGTTCAGTAGTCAGTGAGAGACTGATAAAGACATAACATGTGGTTTTCTATGGCAGTGCTGCAGTGCTACTAGAAAGTAATGCAAATACTGATGAGGACTGTTCAGTTCTTTGATTTAGCACATTTATGGCTGTAACACTTTTGGCTTTGAAGTTGAGAAAGTGAGAGACATTATAGGTTGGATTTCAAGAGCTTTGCAGAATTTGTATGAAGAGTTCCTCGCAAGATTTGATGCAAGTCAAGTACTATGCAAATGTACCTCAGTCTAACATATCTCAGCACAATGCAGACACAACAAATAACTAACAGTTTCAGTACAACTATAGTCAGGTATTACAGAATTGTATTGGAAAGAAAAATCATGTGTAATGTGATGTATGTCTACTAACAATGTACTTGTGTGACAGGTAGAAAATCATAACAGAACTTCTTAGTGTTATGTGGAAAAAACTGACAGTAGATAAATGTACATCAGCAATATTGTGGTAAAACTACAAATATTCACAATATGTTGCAGGTATTCTCACAAAATACAGTTGTGCACAAACACACACACACACACACACACACACACACACACACACACACACACACAAATATCCATTATTATTAGTGCAAGCCATCATAATCCACAAAAAAATTAAATAAAAACATATTAATTATGACAAAGTAGCATCTGCAGCCACATTGCCAGTGCTAATTTTAGTTAACAATGGGCTTGGGACATAAATAGGGTGATAGCAAAGCAGATGTGGGATAAGGGAGAAGAAGAGGGGCACACAAGAGTAATGATTGAAAAGGAAGTTCAGAGGGGGAGTCAGAGGGCATAGGCATTTTTTTCTGTAGGAATAGGCCCCATTTTTATATTTATCTATATTTGTATATCTAGCTATATCTATATATCTATATCTATATATCTATACACATATACATATATATATATATATATATACATATATATATATATATCCAAAAAACTTTGTAAAAATCAGAATTATCCGATAGCAATGTTGAAAAAACACACTTTACAAAAGTTACAAAACACAAGTCCAACATATTAAATTGGATGAAAGCGCTAATTACTGGCTCTCAGTGTGTTTTTTCGACATTGCTATTGGATAATTCTGATTTTTACGAAGATTTTTGGATATAGTTTCAGTTCTTCGTTGAATTTTAAAGAGTTTTTTCAGTGTGTATATATATATATATATATATATATATATATATATATATATATATATAAATAACTATATATAACTATATATAAATATATATATATGGAATCACTACAATATACCGAACGGCAAAAATACCGATGCCCAATATACCGAGACCACAAGACCGAAGTAACAAAATCCCAGAAATGCACAATACCTAACTGCAGAATCTCGATATCCTAAAATATTGACAAATGCCGGTGTGATGAATGTAAACACCACAACAGTGCCAGAAACACCTAAATGTAACCAAACTACAAACACCTCGTTCACTGTGCTTATAAAGAAATGCAACACATTGTACACATACTTCAACAAAACCCAACGCTCCAGTTTTTCTGTCCTGTATTGCATATCCAGTGATACAGTGATGCAGCACAAAATTACCATATATCAACATAAACCATCCATGTGAAATGTCACAATGAAAATAACGGACTCACGTCTTCAATAATCGTGCAATCGCTCTTACCATCTCCAAACAGGTACATGGTTTCCGCTTTCCTGTCGTACATCTCCCTAAAGTGTACAAGCACCTTTTATAGCAGCTGAGATATTTCCCTATACTTTTACATGTGAATTGAACTGTCTACATTCTTGTCAGCTCTAGTTACATGTTTTTCGTGATTTTGCAGTTCGGTATTGTGCATTTCTGGGATTTTGTAACTTCGGTCTTGTGGTCTCGATATATTGGGCATCGATATTTTGGCCATTCGGTATATTGTAGTGATTCCATATATATATATATATATATATATATATATATATACATATATATATATATATATATATATATATATATATATATATATATATATATATATATATATATATATATATATATATATATATATATATATATATATATATATATATATATATATATATATGGGTCCCCTTCAGTAGATCGAATGTTTACAAGTTCGAACTAAATATGTCTGAGACCATATGTTCGAACTTGAAAAAGTGTGACTGGACTGAATGGAGATCTCATTACAGTGCGAAAAGGGAAGATTTTCCATTTCCACCATGTAGTATCTCGGAGTTGGTGTATTTAAGTAAGGGGGTCAGGGGGCATAGCCCCACTGCTATAGATGTTTAGTTTTGTGTTTTGATGTTTTATTTGTTTTACTTTCAGTGTTGAACTTTTTACAAGTGAACATATGGTCTCACGACCATATGTCAAATTGTAACAGTTTGATCTATTGATCTACTGAGATCCATATATATAGAGATAGATAGATAGATAGATAGATAGATAGATAGATAGATAGATAGATAGATAGATAGATAGATAGATAGATATAGTTATAGATATAAATATATTGAGAATAAAAGGTATGGAAAAAGACATGGAAAGAAGAGGTGGGGAAAAGTGTAGGTACAAACAAATAGAAAATAGCACAACGTATGATGGACAAAGGTTGGTGATTTACATAAAGGATAGATGAAGTATACTGACAGCACACATTTGAACTGTACAAAATGGGTTAAGGAAAGATTACAAACAGGGTAGGGATGCATACTAGCCATGGTATACCTCAATAATACATTACAACCAATTAATTTTGTTACTTATATGTTGCAAATTGCGTGACATTCATAACAAAATAACTACAACTGATGCTAGGCATTCAACACAGAACACTAAATGGGGTTTGCTGGCATTGCAGTACACAATGAACATCAAACACCATCTTCTAGTAGGCTCTTGTCAGTGCAGGTGTAAGAGAAGCAACAGCAAGGCAGAGCAAAACCAGCAAAGCAAATGTAGCAGCACACAAGTGGAGGACAGATTAGAACCCCCACCCCTGCATTCAACAGGCAACAACTAAGCACAGTGTCTAGCAGCAGTACTGCAACAAAAGAGTGATGCAGCTGTGTAATAAACAACTAACTATGCACAACACATAGTAAGACAGGAGAAAGGTGATGACATCAAAGTATACATTACATGCCAGAGGAAACACAAATGGTCTGCAGGTAGACACTGTAGACATGTGACATGTGATGCTATTTCACAAGCCAAACATACAGAAGACTCATCACACATACCCCCTTCAATGACATGAAATGTGACATTGCTATGTAGAAACCACATGGTGATACAGATACATTACTAAATTCTATATAAATAATAGACATTTAGGTATGCAAACCTGTGCATACATAGCTATACAGGTAGCATGGAAAATATGTCATGGGAATGCATGACACACAAGTAAACATGAACACAGATGAAAAAATCACAATGGTCACCACATTGTATGGCTATGCATCACATGTTTATGATAGTCTGTCATGGTGGCAGAATGTCGTATAAGCTCAGTACACCTACATTCTAATGATGATATGTTAAACAAAAGTGGGCATATACATATGCAGATACCATGTACACAGGAATCATATAGCCAAAAGCTGCAAGGGGAAATGGGAATGGATATTATATGTCTACAGTAGTTAGGAAATGCAAGTATGAAAAATCCAGCACAAAACATCACAGGACAAGCATATTCAAGTAAAAACATTGCACATACATGTGTCCCCAGCACAAGATGTACTGCAAATCCCCTGCAAGGTACATGCAACAAAGGACTAACATTTGACATGTGTGCTTTGTGCATTGGTGATGGCTATTAAGATGTACTTGTAAAAATTTCCCAAAAAATACAATAATGTGCAACAGGTAAACAGCAATTAACACAAGTACACAAAGAAAGTAAGTTTGAATATAATCATTTGAAAAAACAAAACAAAACAAAAATGTACCTACACATTGCTAGCAGGGGGGAAAGCCCCACACCCCCTGCAATTTAAATATACCAACTCCGAGAATGCACTATAGTGTGGAAGATGGAAATCTTCCCATTCCACACCATACGGAGATGCCTGTTCTGCATGTTTAAAATTCCAAAAGTCGATCATATGATCTCTGCCATATGGAATCGTCTTTTTGGAATTTTGATTATGTGTAATGGACCCACACACATATAAATATATATATATATATATATATATATATATATAAATATATATATATATATATATATATATATATATATATATATATATATATATATATATATAGATATGCATATATATATACATATATCTGGAGCATTTCTCCCCGGGCCTCCGCTGAAAACAGGCTCTGTGGAACCTAGTCGGACTTTCCCGGTGAACAAATGTTAAATAAAATATATATATATATATATATATATATATATATATATATATATATACATATATATATATATATATATATATATATATATATATATCTATATATATAAATAGATAGATATATATATATATATATATATATATATATATATATATAGATATATATACACACATACATATGACAACTGGTGGCACATTCACTGAAAGAGATAACAATAGTAAATGCAAATGTGTACAACTGATCAAAGGACAGCCAGGTATAAACAACTATGGCACACCACCTATGTGAGAATTACTCATTCATAATATCGCACAACAAATGGTAATTTGTGTGTTATTGATGTTAGGGGCACAAAATGTATAGTCATATAAAGCAATGTAGGTTTAGTATAGATAATGAAAACTGTACATTTATGCTAAGATGTATAATATACAAAAACTATGTACACACAACAGAAGAAAAGCTAAAGGCTTAATGCAGTGGTGCTTGCCATAATAACAAGGCCATACAATACAGGTAGACATTACTTGTGCCATTCATATTATAGCAACATGAACTCCAAAAGAAAATGTTGAATGTCAATCTATATTGTAAACACCATACAGCAAGGACTCACACTGTGCAGATGATAACACCAGAGGCACACATTATGACATTAGAAGAAAACTGTGTACTACATGGCACATAAATTAGAATTAAATATCACACACAACTGCAGAGTGCTAATGGGACCTTGAAACACACCAATGATACAAATGAAGCAAATATATTGTCATATCATGTATATAAACAGGCATGCCAAAAACAAACATTGACACACTAATGTGTGCAAAATATACACATATATCACCTATGTGCATATAGCCACAGACAAATGGCACTGCAGTGGTATGTATATGGAATGTTATTAAACTTTGTCTGTATAATATAACACACTTGCTTATGTCATCACCTTTCCATGTATTCATGTGATCATTGCCAGCAGGACAAGTGTGTAACAGTGGCACTCTGTTAACTGTGTCATATGTGTCTGTCATATACAAGTGCAGACTGGATCAGAAATAACAATGTCATGGTCCACACTGCATGCAGATGAGGCAAGCCACATACAAAGTGCATGAATTATTTTCCAGCTTGTCTGTAACACTATCTGCAGGAATGACAGCATCTGATGATCATTTGACACAATGGTGATAATACCCGCAATATATTTTAACTTATCATAATGCAGCAGTAATATATAGCCCCACACAATCTGACTTGTGAAGTGTGCATCACGAGGAATGTCTTAAAAGCATGATTGCAGTATGGGAAGTGTGCAAATGTGTACTTAGTACTCAAAGATATCCAGCTAGGAGAACACTGTGGTGGCAGTATTACATGACTGGATCATAAAGACAATACCTATGTTTCAGAGCGCCTTCCCTGATGGGGTCGAACATCTCAAATGATCTCTCATGTAATCTCCCAGAAGGAGTTGTGAATATTCCATGCCATGTTATGGAAGAACATGTCCATCATGTCTTCCATCTGCATCTGGAATTCATTAGTAACAACATAACAGATCTGGTCCATCAGTCATTTTAGGTCCACAGGAACAATGGTGCATGCTGGTCTTGGTTCCTCATCATTGTCATCATTATCCTAGGATCACCTTGTCCTTGAAGTCAGACTCTGCCTGAAGCAGGTGAATATGTTGTCATCTTCTTTAGTGAATGAGTGGACTGGCATCTGCCCCACACTCTGTAACTTGATAATAAATGAACATTCTTAAATATTCCTCAAAGAGCATTTACTGTAAAAAAAAAGCAGAAATATGTATAACAATATAAATGATTCCTACTGTGTACAGCAACTAAGACTTATGTATGTGACGTGTTACTGAGGTGAGAATTAATCCATCCTTACTGCTTTCATTAAAAAAATGCAATACATCCAGTTATAACATATTACAAACGTGCACATTTTGTAAATCAGATTGCTATGGACAACACATTTGCAATATATCCATTTGATACCTAATTCATTCCCATAATCAGATACATTTGTCCAACAATATCATCATCTCCTTATGTAGAAATACTCATCATGTACATCATGTGACAGTGTAGCGTCTACTGATGCCAAAGGTCTTTAAGAAAGCCTATCAGGAATAATATGAGTACAGGAAGTGTAACAGAGCAGAGCTCTGAAACATCAAAGTAAATGTCAGAGTAGCATATATGTACAGGAGCGTACACACATCAGTATTGTAATCTATCTATATCTAATTCACATGGCAATGATTATTATAGTGCAAGGTATAACTACTGTACTATAATATGTAATTACATGGTATGCAAACATCACTGAACAATGAGAGCCGCACTATTTAATAAGTATCCAGTTTCCTCCTACACCCCAAAGACATGCTGTAGGTGGATTGGACACTCTAAATTGGCCCTAGTTGTGAGTGCGTGCATGTGTGGGCCTTCTGTGGAAGGTTGGGCACCGGGCTGGCAACTCGACACTGTAAAACACTCCACTGCCAATCATGAGCGGACAGGTGATCTGCTGTAGCGACCCCAAACCGGGAAAAAACGAAAGAAGAAGATTAGTTGGCATGTGCACAGAAATATATAGAAAAATAAATATATGATGAGCAAATAACATCATCAACAATTCATATAAAGGATGTGTGTAATGATTGTCTACCCAACATGAGGGTATATGTAGTAATGGGACCATCGTAACACATTGATAACAATAATCTATGTAGACTCACATGAATAACTTGAGCTTGCTCATCAAATTTTATACCAAATTGCACAATGAGATTTATAAGTATAAAGCACAGGGGAAGATCAGAATGGCATCTGTTGTTACATGTGCATGTTTGGTAGTGTTAACATGATATACAGAGGATTATGAGTGGCTCACTAATCATAACCCTCTTATTATGTGTTCGAGACATGGATGGCAAGAAATTCACCTCGAAGGAGAAGCTCGAGAAGTGAATCTTGGCATCCATGTCAAGAACACATAATAAGGGGTTATGATCGGTGAGGCTATCCTAACTCTTTGTAGTGCATGGAGTGCTATCTTCTCCATTTACTACTAGTTAAATGGGAAACATCGCTAAATGTTTCCTGGCTTTCAAAGCTGTAAAACACTTAGCGAGTGCTGTCAAGAGAGGTAGTGTAACACTGTCCATTACATGTATGCTTACCTCCATATCTCTTAACTATGTAGATTTTTATAGAACATCCAGATTATTTCTTCATATTTTTGGTCTGTTCCTCATAAAATATGTGGTTTCAAACAATCCACTGAGGCTTGAAGTCACTGAATAATGACATACATTTGAGTTTCATAATTTACATTCTTCAGATTAAGCAGGCAAATTCACATCCTGTTATTCTAACAACTCTCCCTTTCTTTTTTTCTACAGGAAGTTAAGGACCCATTAAGGGTATGGACAGCATGGGAGTTGACCTTAACAACATAAGCAGGGTGTGCTTAACATTTGTTAAGGTTAGGTCAAGATCCACTCTGGTGCTTAATTGGACTGTCTTTTTCCAAATATTGGAGCATAATCCGATAGCTCTATACAGTACATATCTGTACAACACATATGCACAGGACATTATAAATAAACACTATCGCTCTACACTAATTATAGGAAAATAATAACCAATATCTAGAGAGAATCTTAATGCAGTGATTAACACACACATATATGTTGAGGTGTCACTGCAGCAGTGACACACAATTATGAAACAGTAATATGTGCAACTTATAATACATGTGGACATAACCGGTATCAGATATGTGATCTTATGAAAATCACCTTATTTACACATACAAGTATATTGTTGAGATATTTATGCAAATTATGTAGTATTGCTTCATAGGCAAAAGAAAACATCACAGCATACTTGCATCAGAATGGGAATTGAATGTATGGGTCACATCCTTACACATTGCCATTTCAAAAGACAGCATCACCTTGTTATGCTGTATGTATGTATGTAACAGACATATGTAAACTTTGTTGTCCAATCAAATACATGCTAATGAACTAAGGAATAGTACACTGACATATGTGGATGCCATTCTGAACAGTGCGCTTGTTCCCTCAGTGTCAGTGCAAGAAGAGTGGAACTCAAGCAATACACAGCAGTACAACTCTATAAACATCACTGATACTGGAAGACAGTAGACACACATTCAATAAATGAATGGGCAAGTATGTACACCATTAATTAAGCCAAGAACTACTACCATACATACAAATATACCTGTCAACTGTCCAGATTTTTCCACAATGTCCAGATTTATGCCTAGTAGTTTAGGTCAGCTCCTCACAAAATTTGTGGTTTCCTGGCAGATCACTATGGATTGAAATTACTAAATAATGATGTGCATTTTAAGTTTAAGAGTGGTACAGCGGTAGCAATGTTGCCTCACAGCAAGAGGTTCTCCTGTTCAATTCTCAGCTGGAGTGCCTTCTGTGTGGAATCTGCATGTCCTCCCTGCGGTCGAGTGGTCTCCGAAAGACATGCGTGAATGAGCGCGCCTTCGCTGAAGGTTGGGCATCGGGTTGGCAACTCGGCACCATAAAAATTGACTGCCAATCATTAGCAGACCGGAGTTCTGCTGTGGTGACCCCTAACTGGGAAAAGACAAACAAACATTTTAAGTTTAAGAGTTCATATCCTTCAGAAAATACATGCTAATAGAAATCGTATTGTTCTAGAAACTTTCAAAGTTTATAAGAGCAATTTTTAAAATATGTCCTTATTTTCAGGCCTTTGTTCCCAATTATTTAAGGCTATGGCCAGATTTATTTGTGGTTAGAGGTATGCATACAAGTTGCTCCCTATAGGCTGTTAGAATAACAGAAAGAGTCACAGCTGTATTATATGCAGTCAGTAGATACATCAGACATACATAACTTCAACAGAAAATATTCAAGTCTAAAAACACTGTACAAGTTGAACATAGATGACTATCATCTTACCTCAGTATAACCAAGTAAATTTTGAATGACATGAACAAATGCAATTTACACAAACTCATTTGCATAACACAAGGTATACACACTAAACTAATGCTTAGAAGATATACTTTGTTGATGCATTATGGAAAGCTTGCCATCAAATTTGCATGCATGGTATGGATGCCATCTGAATAAAAATCTCAAAAATGGAGATAGGGAATTATTCATCTTATGAGAGGAAAAAGGCTGAAAATAATAATGCCTAACCTCCTACCCTTCACTGCTCCTGAAGTCTGTATATCCTCTCTACACACAAGGTGTGATTTCTAGCTCGCTCCTCAGCAACTGCATGAATAAATTGATACGATACATGAACTGCCAATGATTCTGTATTATGAAGTTAGACAGCTGTTAATGTTACATTAACTGTGCTCAGAAATAACAAGGTACATGGTGAGTCAATCTCATACAAGCCTAGGTAACAGTTTAAATAAACAGAATTTTATGTGATAGTTCAACTGTATTGCACAGACTTGGTTATCTGGTTACAAACTAAGATAAACTGGATTCAATCCTATGGCATTCACCTGTGTTCCCACCAAAGTCCAGAACTCTACCTGCCTAGCTACTTCTTACATGTACCAGGAAATAAGTCAATGGAATTCAAACATGTTTCATATGTGACTACACAGTTAAACGCATGACATACACTACCATGTGCCCCTGTCTTCCCATGTGTAATGATGTACAAGCTGACTTGTGAATAAGATGTGAGACAAGTCTGATGTTACATTAGAGTAAATGATGAGATCAGTACTGTGCACATTTTACAGTGAGGTTACACAAGGTTAGTGCCACGTGCACATTAAGTATTGGAAGATAAATTATGAGATCAGTACTGTGCACATTATACAGTGAGGTTGCACAAGGTTAGTGCCACGTGCACATTAAGTATTGGAGGATAAATGATGAGATCAGTACTGTGCACATTTTACAGTGAGGTTACACAAGGTTAGTGCCACGTGTACATTATGTATTGGAAGATAAATGATGAGATCAGTACAGTGCACATTATACAGTGGTGTTACACAAGGGTAGTGCCACATGCACATTAAATATTGGAGGATAAATGATAAGATCAGTACTGTGCACATTATACAGTGAGGTTACACAAGGTTAGTGTCACATGCACATTAAGTAATGGAGGATAAATGATGAGATCAGTACTGTGCACATTTTACAGTGAGGTTACACAAGGTTAGTGCCACGTGCACGTTAAATATTGGAGGATAAATGATGAGATCAGTACTGTGCACATTTTACAGTGAGGTTACACAAGGGTAGTGCCACGTGCACATTAAGTATTGGAGGATAAATGATGAGATCAGTACTGTGCACATTATACAGTGAGGTTACACAAGGTTAGTGCCATGTGTACATTACGCATGGGAAGATAAATGATGAGATCAGTACTGTGCACATTATACAGTGGTGTTACACAAGGGTAGTGTCACATGCACATTAAGTAATGGAGGATAAATTATGAGATCAGTACTGTGCACATTTTACAGTGAGGTTACACAAGGTTAGTGCCACGTGTACATTACGTATTGGAAAATAAATGATAAGATCAGTACTGTGCACATTATACAGTGGTGTTACACAAGGGTAGTGCCACGTGCACATTAAGTATTGGAGGATAAATGATAAGGTCAGTACTGTGCACATTATACAGTGAGGTTACACAAGGTTAGTGCCATGTGTACATTACGCATTGGAAGATAAATGATGAGATCAGTACTGTGCACATTATACAGTGGTGTTACACAAGGGTAGTGCCACGTGCACATTAAGTATTGGAGGATAAATGATAAGATCAGTACTGTGCACATTATACAGTGAGGTTACACAAGGTTAGTGTCACATGCACATTAAGTAATGGAGGATAAATGATGAGATCAGTACTGTGCACATTATACAGTGAGGTTACACAAGGTTAGTGTCACATGTACATTACGTATTGGAGGATAAATGATGAGATCAGTACTGTGCACATTATGCAGTGAGGTTACACAAGGTTAGTGTCACATGCACATTAAGTAATGGAGGATAAATGATGAGATCAGTACAGTGCACATTATACAGTGGTGTTACACAAGGGTAATGCCATGTGTACATTACGTATTGGAAGATAAATGATGAGATCAGTACAGTGCACATTATACAGTGGTGTTACACAAGGGTAATGCCATGTGTACATTATGTATTGGGGGATGACCTTTGCAATATTAGCGCATTCTCCTCAATAATATATTAGATGAGTAAGTACTGTCACAAAAGATACTGCACAGAAAGGACAAATGCTGCATATGCAAATACTTTTAGACACTATTATACATATTAATGCTATTGTAAAAGTATACTGTTGAAGAATTTAGATATTTTGACATACATATATATATATAAACTGGTGCAGGCAATCAAATATAAACATACACTAAGTTATGTAAGTCTGTGTGTATGTTTGTTATTACATAGATTTGTATAGACATTTATATGTATGCAGAACTATGTATAATGATAACTCTGCTTATCACTCTCCCCATATGTATATGCCTATGCATAGAGATACATATACACATATGTTTATATATAGATGTAGATGCATATGTATATTTCCATATAGAGAGAGCAAGATGTACATATATGTGTACATCTACATATAGATAGATCTAGATATACATACATGTACTTTTGTATTCTTACAGATACATAAAAGGTTCATAGATAAGTACTAGGCTAGCTGCCCTTGCGGGCCATTTTAAGTCTAGCCAGTTTCCCTTTTCATGCTCAAATTAATCTATCCCATTTGGTTAGAGATTGGCCTTACCAATCCCATTATCGATAATTATATACTACCCTAATGTGAATAACTGGGGTCATACCATAGATAATTTGAGGGGACCCATGCATGGGATAAAGAATTTAGGAGCTGCCTCTGTTCATTAAAAGTACAGGGTGCAGTCCTGTAATAAATGTTCTGTTTCCCATCCATAGATCCAAGTTGTGCTTGAATATGGGTAGGGGTGAACTTTGTTTTATGTGGATGGGAAGTCTGTTTCAGAGCAGCGGTATCCCATGCAAGATATACCTGTCCTTTCAATCTGTTCTGTTGATGTTGCCAAACAGGATTAGATCCGAAGACCAAGTATTTCTTCATCTGACTTGCTGATGTGCAATAAATCCATCAGTGCAGGGTTGGAGGATGTCTTGTATGCCAGACACAGGTCACCTCTTAGCAGTCTGTAGAATACCAAGTATAGTGACAGAGCTTTGAGTTGGTCCAGGTAGGACATTTTTAGGTCTTGCATCCTTTTAATAAGGTATCTCTTTGGATGTTCCAGTTGTATGTGCCTGGACAGATACATGTCAAAGGGAGGCATTATATTAAAGGTGATATACAAAGAGGGATGTCTGAATATATGCATTTATGGCACACAAAAAATCAATGGCCTCTGCTGCCCTGTATCATGTGACAGATGCTGGCCTCATTCAACATCACATGAACATTATTATCCTAGAAATTGTGGACATGGACAAAAAATATCAACATCTGGAGATACGTGGCTAAGGCAGTACAATGCATAGATTAGCTTACATAAGATTGGAGTATAAAAGCATGCCTAAATATCTAACAACAAACTGGCAAATACAGGAACTAATTGTCTTATGTGGGATTTGAACTCATAAACACAAAACAATGAGACTGCAGTTACTTATATTACCTAGAGGGCTAATCATTTATAACTCAATCAAGGGATTGTATATTCACAATTTCTGTAAATCAAGATTGATTACAGCACTCACTCAAATGGAATGCATCGTCCACTGCAGTACTGTCATATTTGTCTAAGCCATTCCACAAGTAATGTATATGAATGTTACCATTAACATTTAAGGCTGAGAATACAAATGTTGCTTTCATTTCAATTTGCAATGAAATCACAAGGATATCTGTGGTCACAACATAAATAGTATGGAACAATTTTGAAGTGCTATGGATAAAAAAGAAATGTGTAGTTATCTGCAGCATAAAATAATCATGTTTTATGACAAAGATATTATCTTACATAAGTTACAAGTAACAAAAATGTCTGTTTAAAAACAACAAGCAGTGAATTACAAGAATTAAAGGGCTGCTGTGGGATTGAAATCTAAAAATACAATGCAAGTACGAATGCAATTACTACCACCACCCACTCTGCTAACCCTTCAGCTAAACCACAGTGTATGGATTACACATTTGCTTAAGTGTGATTACAGCACTCATATTAAATGCATTGTAACCTGCATTGTTCTTACATATTTTTAGCTTGGTCAAGAAGTAATGCATGTGAATAGTTAGTACTGAACATCTAAGACTAAGCTTACATACTTATCTTTCAATAAATATTGCAAAGGAATCACACAAACAACATCCATGTTAAAAAAGTACTTCATATGGTACTTTCTCAAAGTTTTGTGAATAATGAAGAAATGCGGCTTATGTGCTGTAAGTACTAATGCAGTCAAACAATGAAACATGTATAGATTATTTCATTTCTCAGTGCACAGCCATGCAACATACTCATATTGTGTGAAGTTTGTCAAAATAAACTGACCTGAACTGTTTTACATATCAATGCGTTTGTGGGATTTAAACCCATAAATAATCAATCTCCATATACATTGCTTAACCAGTTGAGCTAATATAAATCACAGTGGATTTTAGGCTTGACCAGCTTCTTTTAATGATTATAACTCTTAATGGGATGCCTCAGATACATGCAGTCTTTAATAACACATGCTCCTACTTGAAAATCCTGCACACTTGCAACTCCTGACCAGCTTATTTGCAGATAGCTTTGGGAGGCATAGTTAGATGGCTATCAAAAATTAAACAATACATTGTATTTTCAGGACAATTACCTCACTGATAGTAATATATATATAAATGCAATATTTATGTTCCTCACTTACTTATCTCACCACATATGTTCAGTAAATAATAACAACTACTAATTAAGGTATGGATTATGGTACTTATTGTAGGTACATGTAGCAAATCTCTGCAATCCAGTTGCAAAGGTCATCTTAGTCCCTAGGGTGAAGATCGTTGTATCACTGCTGGACCTGCATGCCAGTCCCGTAGATCCTGGTGCATTTTTAGAGCTCCCTTGCAATCTGGTTCCATAATGTCCATCTAGGTGAAGTTCTTCTGGTGTACCTGTATTCTCTCTTCATGTCCTATGTAAATTGTCAGCATCTGGAAGGTCTCATCATTAGTCCAGGTGGGTGTTTAGATGTGCCACAGTCTCCTTTTGGTTAACATGTCCTTGAAATTGGACAAATGGTCAACAAAAATACTTTCTGAAAATTGTTCACTGAGGTACCACTCTGTTTGGAGGTAGCAATGGTATGATAAGAAAATGTATTAATATCACATTTTAAAAGTGGCTTATATAGGGTAGTTGCAGACTATTGGTGGGCATCAGGCATGTTTTATAGAGATTCTCATTCACTGATAATCTTTGGACATTTACTTATGCTGAGCTTTTGGTTAAGGAACAAAGATTCAAGAACCTACATGGATGTTCACTGATGTGTTTCCAAAACATTGTATGTTAATGAAACCTCATTAATTATATATGGCACAAATGCTACTTAATAGCTGTTTACACTAAGCTAATCTCACTGTTAGCTATAGCTGCCTGACTGCAAGTAACTATAAGGTAAGCTATTGTGAGGTCAGCTGCTTGTCTTGCTCTTTTAAACTGCAGTGCCCAATATTACTCTACCATATTCATAGTGTCCTGTATGTATCTTCTAAGCCATATTTCATGTATTTATTTTTTGAAAACATCTGCACATCAATATGTCACTTACATAAAGCTTAAGGGTGGCCATTACCAATATGCATGTATATGAATACATGTCCATCATTGCCTGGGAGCTTTTCCCCATATGCAAGTGAATGGCTATGAGCACCAGCCCCAGTAAACTATGGATACAGCTGGCATCCGCCCATCTCCATTAGTAATATGGTTTCACCTGTATAACTTTAGTACTGTTTGCAGATAGCAATGATTTAGGGAGGTGCCTGCAAATTGTATGTGCAAAGTATGACTTGTAGATATTCACTGATGTTTATTCCTACATCGGAAGCTGCTATACCATTCAGTGGAATTGTGGAACCTGAAGATGGCTTAGCAAGTAACTTGTTTGTTGTTTTCACATCTAGCCATTGCCACTAAACTGTTCATTTTCATATGTTGCTTTTCTTCTGCCTTGCTTTTTGCACATATAGCTACATATGTTTTTTTACATTAGCATAAATGACACAATTGTGTGGATCTTTGTTACTGACTTCATTGATAACTGTGACATATTCCTTATGGTTGATGTTGACTTGGAAGCTGTAGTTGGCTTTGAATGTAATTGTGAATATGGAAGTTTTTTTTATTGGTACAGTAGTTATATGATTGGCTCTTAATTGTCAACTTTTCCACAGATCTGTGTTCATATCCCACCTGTGCATATATGACATATCCTAAGATGTGGAATGGGTTCATTGCATTGCATATGTAGGATTTAGAGGTCATGACATATACTCAGCAATTGCTGCATGCTAACTATGTTCCTTATGCTTATCTGTACGTGATGGTAATAAGCATGTCAGATTGTTTTGCATAGCATTCTACAGTATATGGGGGTCATTACATCATCATATACTTTAAAGGTTGATCTGTCAATAAGTGCACCTCCTGTATACCACCTGATATGTGCATATCATGATTTTTCAGATGTCAAGCCCTAATTGCCATGATAACTTTCCCCTATGACATTACCACTAAGGCACTGCAGCAACATATCCAAAAGTTACTTGGATGGATGGGTAATACTATCTGAAGGAAATAAATGCGGAGGGACATTACCAACATGGTTAAACTGTGGATGGGTACAATCACTCCAGGGATGCCTGCCGTCACCATTCTTTTGACACGATCCTCTGTGCAGCCAGCAGACTACACGACTATGAGAAGGAGAGAAATGCCACAAGAGGTGTGCCATCTGTTGTCTCCCTCAAATGAGATAATGATCTTCCTGACCTCCCACCATAACACCTGCCTGATTGTGGTATAACCGGGGATGAATTGAGGTAGGTGTTCCAGGACGTACAGGTATGTTCACCATTAACAAACACAACAGCATAATCAAATTGTCATTCCAGATCATTCATTCATGCACTTTTTTTTTTTTATAATGAATGCTGCAGTAACACAACTATGTCATGTACATATGAACATTTGGGATGTGGACATACACACTAAGTCTATCATCGTGTTAAATTACCTAAACAATGCATACATGCATGTGTACTGCTGTGTTTTTCACAAGCACAGAGGCATCAACATCAGGCTAAAAGCATCACATTTCAGTTAAGATGATCAATAGCCTTTACCTGCCTCTGCCTGCTGATATGACTCAAGTGTATACTCACCATTGTTTGTGTTCTACTTTAACCTACAGGTTCCACATTATGAAGAATGATTCATTGCCTATCGGGGGAGGACAGACCTGGTAAGGCAATCTGTATGGTTGCTAAAGTGCAATATCAGTAAGTACAACTTGGGCCTTTATGACTAATGTTGTCTTGGTTACTTACATAGGGCCAACATCAGGCCAACAGTGTCACACATCAGGTACATGTCTCAGTAGTCAGTTTTGGTGATCAATAGACTTGTCTGCCTCTGCCTGCTATGACTGAGGTTCATAGGTAATATTCTAGGTTAAATGACCACTAGACTCCTTATATGCCTAGCTGTGCAACCCAAATGTGACCCACAAATTTGATTTGTATAGGGGGTGATTTACTGGCTGACTATCCATCAGAAATATAGGTGCCAGACCAGGGGTGAATTTCTGATTACCTGTCAATTGGTCCATGTTTTGCTTAAATAGGAACACTCAAACGGATGGGGAGTCTATTCCAGAGAATGGGAATTCTCTGAGAAACTCATCTTCCAACATGTACTATTTATGTCACAAGCAAAATTTAGCTCTTTTGACCTAGTAGTTCTGGTGCTGTTTGTTTTGTGGATATGCAAACGGTTCATCAAAACAAGGTTGATGGATGCCTTGTACTCCAGGCAAAGATCACCTTTCACTAGTCTGTATGATAGAGAGTAAACTGCCAGGGCTTTGAGGTGATCAACATAGAACATTTTCATTTACTTCTTGTATTCTTTTCATAAGAAACCTTTATATACATTCCAGTTTCTGCATCTATTTCATCAGGTACATACCAAAGGGGGCCATTATACTCTGTGATAGGTCTCATGAGGGCTGAGTGCAGTGGTACAATGAGTTCCTTGGATGTAGATGTCATGCCCTAACTTATAATCTAAGAAAAAGAAATTTTTTACTATCTTGGATACATGTTGGTCAAAGGTTAGGTTGCTATCTACACGAGTTCCCAGATACCTGACTTGTGAATCAACTTTTAGGGGTGTTTTATTAATGACATAGTTACCCTGGGTGGCTGACTTCCCAAAAGCTACTATAATGCATTTCTTGGCATTGTGTTTTAAGCCATGGTTTTGGCACCAAACATCTGTCTGTGTTAAACCTTCTTGAAGGGTGTTTTCATCTTGAGGGAATTCAATGACTGCTTACAGTTTGCAATAATCTGCAAACGTGATGAGCCCAAGGCCTTTGACAATGGTTTTGACCTCTGAGAATTAGATTCCAAAGAGGAGTGGGCAAAGCACAGAGCCCAGAGGGACTCCACTGGTGTCCAGCCTCTTTGTGGTGGAGGCCTCACCAATCCTAACTTTTTGAGTCCTATTTGTCAGCCAGCAGGTTAAACAGTGTTTTATAAAGAGTTTATGCCTAATTCCACATGTTTGCTGACAATACACAAGTCGGGAGTTGTATCAAATGCTTTATCCAAATCTAGGTAGGCAGTATGCACTGCTTTCTCATCATCCTTTGCCTTAGTGATCTTTTAAATGAAGTCCATCAGGTTCAGTAAGCATGACCTTCCTTTGACAAAGCCACACTGGGGTGGATCCAGTGTCTGGAGGTCTCCTATTTCCTGGCTGATACTTTCATGATAATTCCTTCCATAGTTTTGTAAACAAGACTAGTTAGGCTAATAGATCTGTAGTATCCAGGATCTGTTTAAGGTCCTTCCTAGTGAAGGAGGGTGATGATTGCAGTCCTCCATTCTCATGGCACAAAGCCTGCTTTAAGACTATAGTTAAACAGTGACTCCAGGGTTCCTGATAAGTTGTATTTTAGACTGTTCAGTAGACATCCTGGGATGTTATTGTAGCCCATTGAGGCTGTGTTTTTGACTTTAGTGAGCATACCCAGTACATGCTTCCTAGGTATAGTTGGAGGGATTATGCTTGAGGGTATCTCTTGAAGAATGGTTGGGATAATGGTGGGGGGGTGTTGGAACTGAATTTCTCTGTTAACAGGTTTGCTATATCACCAGGCTTGGTCAATGCGGCACCATTAACTACCAGTTCAGCACACTGCTCTGTGCTGCCCTTGTGGGTTCTGAAATAGTGATGAAGGCCTTATGGTTATCCTTCACCTAGGAGGCTATCTTAAACTCAAAGTTAGCATTGCCTGACCTAATAAGCACCCTTTAGTTTGATGAAAAAGTTTTTTATCTTTATGGGAATTACCTTTCCTGATTGTTGCCATATTTTTTTCCTTTTGTTGTATATCTTGTTGAAGATGGGATACCAGCAGGGTAGCTTGTTTTTGGGGCTAGTTCTGGGCTTACTTCTGGTAGGTACATCAGCCTCTATACAGCAATTGACATGATTATATAGAGTTTCTGAGGCAAATTCAGTGTTTGCAGTTTAGAGTGACATTGAATTTTGACAAACCTTAATGAATGGTAGTTTGCTTAGAATAGTTTTACTGGGGCTACAGATTTGATTTTGATTTTGAAAGAGGCAGATTTATGATCAGAGTTTACCAGAAGGAACAAGACATTGAGGGAGTGTAGCATTCTCCCATGCTTGTGAGTATGATGTCCAGTATGTTGGAACCTTGGTCAAAGGTGTTTGTATTTATGAAGTCCAGGAATCTCTGTGCACATTGATTTGAAGATATGTTGGATTTCCAGTCTATAGAGGAGTAATTAAATTCTCCATGAATAGGATGTTAAGTTGGATGGTAAGGATCTTTAGTAAGCACATTTATGCATTGTGAGTTTCTTGGAACATGGAGGGTGACTTATAGTTGATATAGTATGGGATGTTGTGTACAGTGATCTGCACAAGGAGGAACCCCAGTGAATCATCCTGGTTGACCAGTTGGAGGCATGCTTTATATGGATGTACATTGAGACACCTCCACCTTTGGACAGCTACTGGTCTGAAAATGTGGAAGGCACTGAAACCTTGCACTGCTGAGGTACTCTCTGCTGCTTTAAACCATGTCTCGGTAACTGCACAGATGCTATATCTTTTTTTTTTAGGATCCTGGCATTGAGCAGTAGCACCATGAGGTTCAGTTGAGTTGATTTTGCTGTCAGTGGATTTGTTAATTTGCCATTACCTAAAAAGGCATTATGGGGGTGGATAAAGTTTTAGCCAGTATTCGAAAGCCTAGAAGAGGCAGGTGTAGACCATCCTTGGCAAAGCAATGTGGTCTATTAACTATGTCCTCCCAGGCTGACTAACACACAAAAATAAACACAAAAAGCAATTGTTAAAATCAATCATCTTTAGCTCATGGTGTGGCACAATCCTCTGTTATGATAATATGTTGCCAATGTTAGGTTCATACAGCATGAGACACATAGTCTGAGAGCTCCATAATGTCTCTTTTCATATAGTCCAGGGAGGTATGTCTCAGATCTTTTGCATATACATGGACTATGATGTAATCATATTGGTACCTGTGGGATAATGACCTGAGTATATGTGTGAGCTGGTTGATCCTGGCTCCAGGTAAGTAACTAACTGTTACCTACTCCTTATTCAGCCTTGTTAGAGGACATCAGTATATTTTACAATGGAGTCCCTTGTGATGAGAGAGCTTGGAAATGTGCTTGCTTGACTTAGGGCCTTAGTGTTTGGAGCTCTGTTGAGTGTGATTATATGTGTGGTGTTAGGCTTTATTTTATCTGACTGCCTTTGGGCTTGCTGAGGCATAGCTTTGGCAATGAACAGTCTAGGCAATATTTGTAGCTTAAGAAGATTGTTTTTATGTGCCTCAGCATATTTTAGTTTATGAGTGTGCTGTTTGCTTTGTGAGGTGGGTGTTGTGTGTGTGAATTTGACAACCTCATGTGTGCTTGTATGTGAAAGTTTAACCTCCAGTATCATTGTGTAAGTACACTTGTTGCATATGTGCCTGTTTTTCTAAGGATTAAGTGGTTATTTGTAAACATGCGACAATGCTACATTGTCTCAAGATGCCCATATCTACTAAACTGTCTATAGAGTAGTTAGGAAATTGCATATCCATGCCATCTAGTCCTTTGATTGTTGAGCTACAAGGGGGTAGTGTGGTAGTGTGTTGGGGATAGAAGGCTATTAAGGGTGTTTTGTTGATGCAGACACATTACAGTACTGTTCCTACCCAGCCTGCAAGTGTCACCACAACCATCTCCTTAGTACATCGCCATGGGCCTACTGTTTCTAGATGTAGTAGGAGCAGCCAAGACTGTGGTATGAGCTGTCAGCATGGGTGTCCTAGATTGCATTATTTATTTATTGACACTTATTTAATGGGAAAGTTTGCTGGGCCAAGCTAGCCCATTTTCAGTGGAGGCCTGAAGAGAAAAGCTCCTCAGCAAAAAGTACAAGAAAAATTCAACATGGCAGTAAAATATATAAAATTACAAATTGCAAAAAAATCAGTACATAAATGTTTAAGAAGTTTAAGTATTTATATGGAATGAAATGAACATAAATAGAACATTGTGTAAACCATGTATACATAGAGTAAAAGACGTATAGGAATATAAACTATAATAAAGGAGGAAAGAGGAGACTTTGGATATAGGCAGGGTTTGAGATTTAATTAGTAGGTTAAAATGGCTGAAGAAGGAGATGAGAAGGATATTAGAGTAATATTGGCCATTGATCCAATGTGTGTCCTGTTGTAACATTCCAGCTCTGTGGCAATGATGACCATCTTGCCAACCACTGCCTACTACATCTGTAAGTGGTTTCCCAAATGTACTTTTTCTCCTCATTTACCTCACATAAGTGACGGCCTTCATGTTGTGTTATGTTGTACTCATTTCTCATTGCTATATTTTAGGTAAAATATTTAAAGCAGCACTGCTCTAATAGACAATTACCCTGCTTCCATTTTCGCAGATCTTGCTGGTTAACATATAGTGAATATTTCTCCCAGTTAGCATATTACCTTATTCTTACAGTATTGATTTATACATTACACGTTTCATTGTTGTCTGTCATACCTACATGCATAGGTATAGCTCATTGTGCATATTGCTGATTCTTCTTCTTTCAGCTTTTTCCCAGTTAGGGGTCACCACAGCAGATCGCCTGTTCGTTCATGATTGGAAGTGGAGTTTTACAGTGCTGAGTTGCCAGCCCGGAGCCCAACCTTCCACAGAAGGCACACACATGCATGTGCTCACATCTAGGGCCAATTTGGAGTGTTCAATCCACGTACAGCATGTCTTTGGCATGTTGGAGGAAACCGGAGTACCCAGAGGAAACCCACATGACCACAGGGAGGACATGCAGACTTGGCACAGAAGGCACCACAATTGAGGATCAAACCAGTGAACCTCTTTCTCTGAGGCAGCAATGCTAACCGCTGCACCACCACAGCCGCCCATTGTGCATACTGGTGATATTTGTGGCATTTTAATCTGGTACTGCACATGCCTCACCCTCAGCACAACATGCACCTCTGTTTACATATTCACTCTCAGCCTCCTACTGATGTGTACTTCCATAACTACCTATGCCTTTCCTTAACTGCCTGCTTACATACGGATTTATGTCAGATGATCAACGTTTTGGAAACTCGAAAAAAAATTGAAGAGACCATGTGATCAAGTTTCCCCGCACACCCCCTGCAAATTATATATACTGACTCTAAGATCGCACAACAGTGAAGTAAAGGGTAAATTTCTTGATTCTCTCTGTACAAAGATCTCCATTCAAAAGCTTCGAGTTTTTACAAACTCGATCATACAGTCTCAACCACATGAAGTTTGAGTTTCTGAAAACTCGATCAGTTGATAGGGATCTGCTTGCACACGGATTCCCTTCAGTTGATCAACCTTCCGAAATGCTGAAAGTCATATGGCTGACACCATATGACTGACATTTCAGAAGGTCGAAACTAAAATAAAAAAAAAGTTTTTTTTTTTTTTTTTTGCAGGGGGCAAGCCCCCCTGTGCCCCCCACATTTTTTGCTAATTAAATATACCAACATTGAGAACACAATACATTGAGGAGAATGGTAAATTTCCTGTTCTGCAATGTACAGTAATCTCCATTCACACTGTTCGACCTTCCAAAATGTCGGTCATATGACATTTGCCATTTTGGAAGGTCGATCAACTAAAGGGGATATTTACACCAATGTTGCCATATCCCATACAATGATGCCTATTCCATGCCTGATGTGTAATGTCTATCATTGATGCTCTGCAGAATTAAACATATATGAGACAAACTAAAAAAATGGCTGAAACTGGAAATTCAAAAACCAAACAGAATCCAACAAAACTGATGAACTGACTCGAGATTGCAATAAGCAGCCTTGAAAGCTTATAAAAAAATATATAATTTATTAAGCGTTCTTTACAATATTCACTTTTCCTCAAGTATGCTATACTCAACTTCTTCAGATACAAAACAGTTACTAAAAGGAAAAAAAACAACTTATATAGGCTACTAAAACACTCTTCCTAAACTCGTAATTAGGTCACATGTTGTACTACTACAATGCTGTTATTGGTTAAACCTGTGCTCCATCAATTTTTCTTCCATAATTTAAAAATACAATGTAATTCTTTTGTTTTTTACAAAACTCGTAGCTAAACATACCTCTACGTAGCTACAACTATTAATGTCCTGAACACCACTGTAACCATTCGTTACTATGTCGTTTTGATAAATAAAGCTCAGTATTGTATTACTATTTAGTTTAACTACATTGATAAAGAAGATATTGACATCTGCCGGAAGTCACCTCAATGCTGGGTGGACCACAATGTAGGTGTGCTGGAGACGTGTTAACTACTAAAAAAAGGTTCACAAGTTTTCGCTAAAACTGTCCTTACGTGAAACGACCTCCTACTTGCATTCTGCCCGTCACTCCTATCTGTGGTGGACAAACCTGTTAAAACATATGTATGTTGTATGTCCTTGTTAATAAAAGAACCCTATATTTTGTTACTTCTTAAATTCCATTAAGTAATAAAAGAAGTGTTAAAATATGCCCTAAAAGACAGCTCAAATGGGGATAAAAACACAATATAGGTGTACTAAAGTAATGTTTAACTATAAAAATTTGCATATCTTTGCTAAAGCTGTCCTTGCGTTAGTTGACATCCTGTTGACATTCTGTCATCACTACTGAATCGTAGTAAACAAATCTGTATATAAGTGTATCTGTATACTATGAATGTCAAAATAATACCTTACAGAAATTAAGTATGTGTGTTAGGCATATGCCCACTAGCTAACTAATGTTAACCAAACATATACACTACGCTGAGCTACTTGACGTAATTACTATTATAAGGAACACATAATAAATGCATATGTGTACTCCCACTCTATAACGTTACGTATTAGTCATCTTACTAAATTCTTAAGGCGCAATATACACATAATTGAACTTAATTCGTTGATGCCTGGAAGATGGCAGGCATTAAGCCTTAATTGCCAGATAAGTTCGCTTCTTTCAAGTCTAAGTGACTCAGGACCACCTCTTCCATCAGTATCTAATTGTTGTATTACCCTGAAGCTGAACTGGTGTCCCAGGTAATCATTTGTATGTCTTGCCAGTGCATTTTCAAGTTTGTTTTTACTAATGCAGTATGTGTGTTCATAAACTCTTTCACATAACTTTCTGTCAGTTTTGCCGACATAAAATGCTTGGCACAAAGTACACTTGGCTAAATAAACAACTTGTTTACTTTGACAATTGAATTTTCCATTTGTTTTATATTTTCTATTTCTAATTTCAAAACCACTACCTGTGTCCATATATTTACACAAGCGGCACATATTACATTTATAAATGCCGTCTTTGTAACTAGGTACTCTACTGTTAGTTTCCAGAATTGACTTCAAGTTACTACCTCTTCTAAAGACTACTTTCAGGGACTCAGGAAAGAGAGATCTCAGTTGCCTGTCTCTCAACAGAATTCCCCAGTTCTTACAAATAATAGTAGTTACCTCACTAGATTCTATGGAAAAAGTGCAAATAAAACTATAAGGATTAAACAGTTGTTTAACTGACCTTTCCATCATACTATCAATGTGATTGTGGTTTAAAATTGGGGTATAAACACCTATAGTTCTTTTATGTTGGACTTCCCTAATTATATCTTGAACAAAGGAACTAGGGTACCCTCTCTGTGTGAAGTACTTGTAAAGTACATTACATTCTTCAACAAAGTCTACCTCTCTAGTAACCATCCTAGCAGCCCTAACCAGTTGTCCCTTCACCACTGATTTCTTCTGAAATATAGGGTGACAACTGGTATACTGAAGGAAGGTGTTGGAATAGGTGTCCTTCCTAAAAATTCTGGCTACATAGGATTTATTTTGGTAGTCTTTTCTCAATTCTACATCGAGGTATGATATTCTATCATTGTTCACAGTGTATGTGAACTTCAAAACGTTTGAGCTGATGTTAAAGATCTCTAACATGTGATGTAAACTTTCTACACTGCCTTTGAACAATATAAATATATCATCCAAAAATTGTGTGTAGACTGTTTTGTATCTGAAGAAGTTGAGTATAGCATACTTGACGAAAAGTGAATATCGTAAAGAACGCTTAATAAATTATATTTTTTTATAAGCTTTCAAGGCTGCTTATTCCAATCTCGAGTCAGTTCATCAGTTTCGTTGGATTCTGTTTGGTTTTAGAATTAAACATATATTTTCATCTGACTGACTCATGTTGTTACACACACGTGTGCATTATAGTGTTGCCTTATGTGTGACATTCCATGTCAGGGATGTTCCTTAACACTCTTTTTCTGACATGTCAGGTATGTTGATTTTTGGCTGGTCCTTGTCAAGTTGTCAGTATTGCTGCTGCTGATGTGTGTTACATAGTATGGTGTAAAGCACTGTTACCAATCCCTGTGTCGTGTGATGCATCTCAGTGTTATTGTACCACTCTTGCAGTTAGGTTCCGTTTGTTATGATACACTCCCAAATCATGTATGATCCTACTTTTATTGTGGTAATGTCAGTTGTACTTCTACTTTCACACATTGATTTTATGTATGATGATATCCTACCTTGACAACAATACCTTCTGTTGTGAGTCCCTGAGGCATGCCACATGTATGCACACCTTTGGTGATATACATTGCATAAAGTGTTCCTGTGGTGAATGTTTGTCTGTAGGCATCCAGATGTGCCCTTTGCTATATCATGTATATGTGTATAAAGTTTTGCAAGTGAATATTGTGGTTATAGTATGTATGATGCTCAATCTGGACATTAGCTGTTTTCCGTTCTGCTGCTGTGGGGCAATACTGTGTGGACATCACTGTCTTGTTTGTGTACTTCTGTATGTGTGGCTTGTCATAATTCAAATATGTGAGCCAGATGCTGCCATTTTGCCTGAGCTATAACATGCAGCCACTGCCCCTTCATCAACACCTCTTTCTTCTCACCCTTATATCCTCCTGCTAATCTTGTGAAGGCTCTGATAGCTCCACATTAGACATCTGAGGTTCTTAGGGTAGGTCACCACACCTGTGGCTGGCAGGCATCAGGTTTTAATGTTAGCATGTTGTGCAGCATAGCATACATGGTGACCATCTCTGATGACATTTCTGGTGTGCATTGAAGTGCCCTCCCCGGTTGTGTCCAGGCATACCAAACACATGCTTAATGGTGCTCTGTGTCAGTGTGTGCTCTGTTGTATGCATTCTCAGCAGGCATTGATGGGGCTCTGTATGAAATCATAAGCCAAGGCTCCAGTGGATAACCACAGTCATCTGTTTATAGGAGGATGAAAACACATATTTAGTCCTCATACTTACTGTTGACCATACTTCTCAAACTGTTAGCCCCAGAAATCTGGACAAAGCCAAAAATAATGGGGGGACAAAGGTCCAAAAATAGGGGCAAATTTTAAATATTTCTCTTACAAACTTAGAAATATGCTAGAATAAAAAGTTTTGTGTTACCATACATGTACATTTTCTGTAGAATATGACATCTGAAACTCAAATGTCTGTCATTATTTTGTGAATTCAATTCCCACTGATTTGCCAGAAAACCACAAATTTTATGAGGAAAATACTGAAAATATGAGGCAAAAATCTGGACAGTTGAGAGGTATGCTGTTGACATAACCTGATTATGGATTATGTTGCTGTACTTACCGAGTAGGAGACCCTCTGGAATTTTATCAAGTTGGAAAGCAGCCCTCAGACTGTTTTCCCTCCAAATTACTACATCATGCACACTACCAGGAAGTGTTGCCATAATATTGGTTATGAGACCATCTGCACAACACACAAATGAGTGATGGCCACACCTTTCTATTGATGTACCATTCAGCATCAATTACTGCTGGTATTTTAATTGGGATGTGGGTGCAGTTAATTGCACTGAGAATACAGGAGAAGTTGGCAATGGCATAGAACATTTCCATGGACGTTCTGCACTCAGTGGCTACTGTTGGGAAGTAGATGTAATCATCCACTTTCCTGCACATTACTGCACGTTCTGCACATTACTGCCAAGAAATGTCCTAGAATGTAACTGGTGGCTGTCTGGAATACTCCTATGATTGTCCATATGCCACTGAATTATCCCAGAACCCAGTATTCCGAGACTCAGACACACTTGTCTTTCTACTGCACTTCGTTACCTTACAAACTGTGTGAAGACATGCAGGGTGTACAAATCTTGCATGCAGCCTGCACCAGTTCTCTATCTAAACTGTATCTATTAATGATTTCCTGGTTAGAAAGCCAACTTCACTATAGCCTAGCTCTTGCTGACTGCCTTTTGGGATGCATTTACAGATCATCTTTTATTATGGTTTGTTGCAGCCCAGCTTGCTCTAATGCATTAAATGCAGCTTGCATTTTTTTGGAGTGGTATTTTGTGGAATCTGCAGGGTTGCTTAGAAATTCATAGAAAATTCTAAAATAAAATGTAAACACTAATGGCCTCTGCCAAGTGCTTTGATAAAATTGTTGGCACATCAATCTGTCACATTTTATTGTTGTTAGGCACACCCATTGTGCTTTGGAATCTGGAGGTTATGAGTGGAGTCTGTAATGATCCTCCACTGAATAAATTATTATTTGCTCTGGTCTTAATGTTCTTTATGGAATCACATCTGCCACTCATACTTTGATGTCTTCCTTTGGTATGCTGCACTGTCCACAACTTTCTTTTGAAATCTGGCCCTATATGTTTCCTTTATTTGTTGCAGTACCTTAGTTATTGTAAGTTTTATGTACTTATGAAATGTAAGGGCCTCATCAACAGTAATAGCAAGACAATGTTTTTGTTTAGAAGACAGAAGTGCATTTTAAAAGCCATCAACAGTTCTGGATGCAAAAATATTGGTTAGCCTTCTGATAGTCCCAAACTGTGGAATTGTCTGACTTGATTTATAATTTATTGCACGGTAGCCAATTCCAGTCAGAGGGATGCTAAATAATTAGAGGACTTGTGGACTACAGTCAAAAACATATAATTGGTGTACAATGCAGTTTGGTCCTGTCCCTATCAGTGTTTAGAAGTGTATAAGTAGAAATGTTCACATACAAGCAAGATAATAAAAATATATAAAGAAACATTATTAACCAGCAATCCATGGCAGATGAATAAATTATATGAAGATTTCTTACTTTTATTTATTTAACGTTGATAACCAGGAAGTTCTGACTAGGCAAAGGCCCTGTTCAGTAGATGTCCACGGACAAAAGCTCTAAATTACAAACATTTGCATGAGTTAACAGCAAAATGTTATATATAACATTCAGCAGTGCATAATTTAAAAGGTTGCTACCATGTAACATACACAATATATAGTTAGCATGTTCAGCTCTACTACATCTATAGAAACTAGTATTTACAGCATACTGAGCTGACACACATTATTGGGGCATTTTAGCATTATTTTCAGTATATGTATGTAACCATATTGTAATTTTAGCCCACACAAAATGAGGTTTGTTTAAAAAGCAAAGCTGGAGTGACTAAACCCCCATGCAACATGTCAATACTTCCCATTATAACATACCACTACTATTTATGTTTTTTTTTATTTAGATAAAAAGTAAAATGCTTAGACGTTGCCCTGGTACCTTATACAATAATTTATCAGCTACCTGTTGTGTTAAGCAGTTCTTTAGAATTTGCAATGTTGATTAGAATAATGTTTTTCATCAGTACTGAACAAAGCATTTACTAAAATAAGCACAGTGTCCCTCAGATTCACGAATCATCCATGTAAGACTTAATAAGTCTTACTCAGAGGCTGCAGTTGAACGGTATGACGTCAGCGTGCTATGAATATTCATGAGGGCACTCTGACTCAATCGTAAGTCTTGCACGGACCGGGTAGGAAAGCAGGGGGCATGTCCGACTGCTGAGCAGTCTAAATGTCCACGCCCATGCAAGGTTTGGAAAAGTAAAATGAAAGTACACAAGAGCGAGTCCGCTCAAATGTCCTTGCACCCAACACCACACTCCCTGACATTGTAAACCCCTGTCACAGTTATAAAAAGTAAAAAATTAATTTTATTTTTTTTAAATTCCTGAACTAGCTGCCCGTATTTGCGCGTGTGTGCGCGGGTGTGCCCATTGCTTAGCTGCAGTTAGCAATTCCGACATGGAAGAGTATAAGAAAGAATGTTTATGCAAATCACACCAAATAGCAATAGCATAATAGTAGAGCGTTCGCACAAAGAAGAGGCATTCACAGTTCGAGTCCCACCACTCCCCTTCTTATTTATGTTTTAAATCAGTACATGGAATAATACCTGACAAATATGATTAAAATATCAGTAAAAATCAGTGAAATGGCCAATGTATCAGTGAACAAAATATATATTTTAAAAGGATCCTGATATATAATTGCCCACAGTTAAGAAGCACTTTACCCAGCGCAATAGAGTTGCCCATAGTTTAATAGTGCTTTACCCAGCGCAATAGAGTTGCCCAAAGTTTAAGAGTGCTTTACCCAGTGCAATAGAGCTGCCCATAGTTTAATAGTGCTTTGCCCAGCGCAATAGAGTTGCCCAAAGTTTAAGAGCGCTTTACTCAGCACAGTAGAGGTGTCCATAGCTTAATAGCACTTTAACCAGTGCAATGTGTTTGCGTGGACATGCGCGCCGCGTCAACCAGGGCACCGTGGAGCAACGTGGAGCAAAGTTGCTTAAACGCAGCCACACCCCCTAGCCTGTCTGGACAGTATGAAAATAAAATGAATGACAAGGTTCAAACCCAGGACTCTGTGCATCATAATCAAAGTACAGAACCACTAAGCCATGACAACTTAGGAGAAACAGCCACTGTTAACATACATATACTTAGTAATGGTAGATTAACCATTACTAAGCAGGTCTGCAGTCAGCCAAGAATTTTCAAAAATGGCCAATCACAAAAACGTGCAGGAAATGCAGCATATTTAAGCCCCATAGGTGGGAATACTCGCCATAACTAATTGTAGCTCACATCTGCAGTTAGAATGGCTGGTGCTGGAGAGGGTACACGCTTCCGAGCACAATGTTGGGGCATCGAGGAGTCGAAGTACAAGGCAGAGGCTTGGAACTGGTTAGCTCATGACCTCACCAGTGTCACAGGTGTTCCTTGGACTGGTGAGCAGGTCCGTCACCACCATGCAGACCTGAAGAGATGGAAGCAGGACCGCCTGAACCAATGGATACAGGAGGCCAGTGGGATACAGGATGCCCCACAACTGAGTAGGTAGCCATGGAATGCAGTATGTAGGAATTGATAATTGATTCTTTATAATGGATAGGTATGTCTCAATATCCCTTTATTTACTTTACAGCTGCAGGTGACCGTGCTGCGAATCAGCAAGCCTATGCAGATAGGCTACTAAGGCTGCACCACCAGGCAGGTTAGTGATTATTCTGCATGTATTGTTATATAAAATAGGGGAGAGAGCATGAAATAAAGTGTTGTAGTCCAATAATACAGCCATAAAATGGCCTGAATATGTCCTCTGCATGTACTGTCAGATAAAAAAGTCATAGAGCCAGAAAAAGAGTGTAGTAACCCATTAAGAAAGGTAGCATATGTCCGGAATAATATCTCTGCAGGTACTGTCATATAAAATAAGTGAGTGAGCCAGAAAAAGAGTGTTCTAACCTATTAATAAAGGTATAATATGTCTTGAATATGTCTTCCATATGCACCATTATAACAAATAAAGGAGTGAGCCTGTGGAAAAGTGTGTAATGTCATTAATAAAGGTCTAAAACCCGGAGTGTGTCTATGTCACTTAGTTTGAAATGTTGTTGTACCCTTGCATTATACAAATAGTAGTGTTTTAAAAAGTGCTGGCAACCCAGAGCTGTGCAGTCCCATATAAAGTGGGTGATGGAAGTGCTAGTAGCTGTGAAGCATATATACAGTCCTCAACAGTCAGTTACTGGCTGGCATGCATAAGTAAATCTGGCACACGAGTAGCATGTTAATTTGTTCCCCAGAAATGTGAGTGTGTGTCAAGAAATGCAGGGTTCTGTACAAATAGAAATGAAAATGTCATGTGAAAACATCCAGATATGTAGACAAAGAAATATAAATGCAATCAAGGAATATGTAGCAGTAACATATGCATCTTGAACAGTTAGTATGTCAGATATAGGTCAGGCATATATTGAACTAGCCAAACCCATTACACAACCTAATGCATGGTGGCAAGTGTAATAATACATGTAGGGGATATACACTTGCAGTCACTAGGATGTAGTGTAGACTAAAAGAAATTATAAGAAGTTAATCAAGGTTTTTTTCTACACCCTACTGTATGTGCATAAACCATGCAATTCCACACCTCAGTGGGTATGTGTAATCTTAAATATTAACTAAACTTATTGACCTGTTCACACAGAAGGATCCACCAGAGGGAGCTATTGCCAGTTGTGTGCATTCCTCCACGGGCCCGAAACCACCTGTGACGTCATCGCCTGCTTCCACACTCCAAGATGCCGGGGAAGGAACGAGTTTGCCAGGTGAAGGCCAGCCTAGGAGAAGAAACTACACCAACAGTGGCGCTCCGACGATGCAGGATACCCTTCTACCTCCAGTTCACTCGGATACAGGGGCTATTCGAAGGTTTTTACGAGCCAACAACCCTAAAGGTACTGTTTCGAATTGCTTCAAAGACTGTGAAACCACCGGTTCAGCCTCTCATGCCTTATGGGCTGTTTCAGGGACTGATGCCGGTTGCAGAACCTTATTTAAGGGTTTTATAGACAAAAAGTTTGTTTTTTCTACTACCGACAATCAAGGGAATGTTAGTGTTGCATCTAAAATTCCTGATCAAGATGGGAATAACGTTTTCAGTTTGAAAGACTGCATTTTTAAATTTGAAAAGCTGCTTTACAAATACAAATGCTTGGAAATTGAAAACAATTATTTGCATACATGTTTAAATAATAAGATAGTCCCTCAGGGACTCCGTTTTCATAAATACCCTTTTGGTATTACATATACAGAAAATATTATTAAAGAATTTCACAGTTTTTTTGACGAATGTGGATTTTCACTAATTTTAAAACTTATTAAATATAATGAAGTACATTTAAAAACTTTATTGGTAGAAATTAATAAATTACATCATTCCATCACCAATGATTTGTTGTTTGAACAATATTATGAGTTTTTTGAAAGAATTTTAGAGAGAACCAAAGGGAAGGTTGAAAAGGTTTTTGAAAGAAAACAAAAGAAATATTTTAGGGACAAGGGGCAGTATGAATCTGGTAAAAGTTACCCATCACCTAACTTTACTTTTGCAACTGCCCCTTCTAGACCTAGGGAGGGACATAATAGAAGAAATTTGATTACACCAACTCACTATAAACAGAATACAAAAAGTGTCAGGATTTCCTCTGACGAACCGCATCACCACAGGGACCCACCGGTTGTGTACACTGGTTCTCTAGATGAATTGGACTCTTTTCAAGAGTCCAACGGTTTTTAGGACCCAGAAGGTCAGAACGCTAGCCCACAAAATCAAAATGTAATCAACACGAATTCCTTTTCAAAAAACCAGGATTGGAATTACAGGGGACACAGGGGGAACAGGGAGGGTCAGATGCCATAATTACACACGACAATGGTATTGTGTCTGAATATTGTGGATATAAAATATACAACTATTCTGATTTGACACTAGAAAAAATTCATTTCCACCTGTTTTCCAAAGGCTTCAAGTTTATAAAGAGTTTTAAAGGAGACTTGTCACAGATTTTAATTGATTTAAAATTGTTCCTTAGAAAATTAAATCTTAAAATTCTTATAACAAAGGAGTTGCGAACCAATATACAGGGGACAGTGCCAACCAAACCTCTACTAGAAGGAGTGTTTATAACCCTCCACTTCACCCTTTGCTCCATACTTTTGAGAATACTGTCACAAAAGAAATATATGAAACATATAGTAAAAATACTGAAGGGTTTTGGCAGAATCACAATTTAAAAGCAGAAGAAGCCACCCTTCTGAAGAATTTAACACAAAATAAACAACTACGTTTCATGGAACCTGACAAAGGGGGAGGTTTGGTAATTTTTAAGCAAAACGATTATACAAAAGCCATAAGTACCATTTTGACACAAGAAAAAACCTATTGTTTGGTGTCCCTTAATGAAATTACTACTGCCTACAACAGAATTGACTCCCTTTTAGAGGAGTATTTGGTGGAACAACGAATTAACCAGACGACCTTTCATTTTCTCCGACAAACCCACCCACTGATTCCTGGTTTTTCGATACCAAAACACACAAAACATCATGGAACCACCTTTTAGACCAATTGTCTCTGCCCGTGGATCTAAAACCCATCCCTTGGCAATATTTATTGATCAGAATTTCAAAAATATTGCAAAAAAACATAAACATCTTATAAAAGACTCTTGGGACTTTTTGGGCAAAATGCACCAGGGGTTATGGTCCAAGGATAGTCTTCTCATTACTATTGATGTGAAAGATTTATTTACCTGTATCCCTAGGAAAGAGGGCTTTGAATTTTTTGAAACCAGTATTCATAAACATTCTGAATTAACACCAGACAGAAAATCTTTATTGTTGGAACTAATGGAAATAGTTTTAGACAATAACTTTATAAACTTCGAAGGGGTTCTTTACAAACAAACCAGCGGAGTGGCAATGGGGCAGCTTGCTTCCATTTATGCCAACCTGGTACTCCTGGAATGGGAGACCTTACACATTTTTGAGAGTGTTTTTTCTGCTAAAATCACAGCTTATTACAGATTTTTGGATGACATTTTCGTGATTTGGGAGGGGACACCAGTCGAGTTGGAAGAATTTATTTTACACATCAACCAAACCACCTCCTGGTTGTCTTTTACTCACCAAGTTAGTGCAGAATGTATCAATTATCTAGACATTACACTATCCAAAACCTTGAATGGTTTTAAATCTGGTGTATAGAAACCAACTTGGTGTAACAGCTACCTCCACTTTGACAGCCAACATCCTTTTTTCCAGAAAAAAAGCATTATAAAAGGGCAGGCTGTCAGAGTGGCTAGGATGACATCCCACATAGAAGATCTCCAACCAGAATTCATTAAACTGGGTAAAATGTTTGGAGAAAGAGGGTATCCTGAGGTTTTGGTAGAAAACATTTTGACGGAAGTATATAATGGGTGGGGACCTTTAAACCTTTACTTGGGCACCCCATTGAGAATATAGAAACATCAGAAGATAGACCCCATGAATTTTCAAGTTCTTGTTCTATTCAACATAACAACTTTTCTCCTATTTTTAAAAAATCTTACAAGATAATTGGTCTATTTTAAAACTAACCCTGAAATTATTGAAGTTATAGGAACCAACCTGCATTTATTCATCGGTGGGCAATAATTTTAAAAGAACCTTGGAAGGAAGAGATTATTCTTACAAGAACTCTAGGGTACCCACCCCTGTGGTAGATGTACCAATGTTCCTCTATTAACACCTCCAATAGTATTGTTTTAAAAATGGGTTGAATACGGAGGTTAAATTCTGTAGGGTAACTGTTATTCTTCCATGGTGGTGTATTTAACCTGTTGTTATTGCCCATGTTATTACGTGGGCAAAACTGAATCATTTAAAAGAAAGGATTTACGAACATAAACGACATAAAAATAAAAAGAGACCAGTGCTTTATACAAACACACCACCATGTGCCAACCCGTCCCTTCTTTCAAATTTGATATCATAGATACGGTCAATTTGGAAATCAGAGGAGGAGATAACAAAAATATTCTACTGCAGAAGGAAGTTAGATGGCAGTTAAGATTAAAATCCAATATTTCTCCAGGTTTAAATGAGTATATAAACATCAAAGCCATCTTAATAGGAAAGGCAAATATACTTTGAAGATGGCATAAATATATTTTCAACACATCAGATGTAAACATACATTTTACATCAACTTACCTATGAAATAATGTTGTAGATTATTCTTTTGTTTATTTATATTTTTAACAAAAAATTTTTCATTATGCATTATTTTTTAATCTGTTAGAAGTGTGTGTATACATACAAACAATTACCAACATGTTTTTGTTTCTTTAAATTTTGAATGTTCAGCATCTTTAGAATTTTATTGATTAATTGTTTTATTAATGTGAAGATTTCATTGGTTAAACATTTTTTATAAATTATGTCAGTTATAGTGGGACTTTATCTGATGAAGTTTGTTTTATGCAGACAAGCCATATGAATTGTATTTTACATTAAAGGATTGGACTTCTCAGCAGGTGAACTGTGTTTTGTTACCAGTTTATTCTACTCACTTTGTGGCAATTGTAATCTTAAATATTTGTTGGGACATATGTCCTATTGTTCTATAAATATTTGCATTCACGTTGATGCATGTGCCCTGTTCAAACACCACAATCATGGTGGCCTGTTGCTACCAAACATCCCTGCATGCTGTTGGAATATCCACTGTTGTTCAATATATGCATGTGTTATGCTTGCTGTTCAACTGTTGGAACCTTGGTGTGTTGGATTAATGGGAATATTACTGCATGCTGTTACAACTAATCTGGAATGCTGTTGTTTATGTTGTAATTAAACACACCTAATCACAGAACGTATGGGAAGGCTGGTCCCAGCGGAACCACCTGTCCCTCCTCAGCTGGTGAGTGCTCCTGGCACCAGCAGGTCTGGTGCTCAGCCCGGGCTCCCCTCCTCCATTGGTCCTGTGCCACCTTTGGGTGGAAGCACTGCAGGGGATGGGGCTCATCTCTCCATGCAAGCGTGGGTGGAGAAGGGCCATCTGTCACCCTTCGAAGGGTCCAGGCTGTGGTGCGTAGGGATATCCAGCGTTCAGTCGGTGATCCCCTACGCCAGCTCAAGGCGAGACTGTCGCGTCTCACGAGTGAGCCTGCCCATCCTACGCAGCCCCCAGTACAGCCACCCTCGGGTCTGTGAAGGTGCAGTGGTGACTGCCCATGGGTGGCGATCTCAGTTCCACTGTTACCATCTGTGGGCTCTTGGGCTTAAGATTTCCAAACATCCATCCCTGTCATACCTCTCAACCTTGAAACATCAAAAATCTGGACAAGGCCCATGAAAAATAGGTACAAATCTGTACGCTGTTTAACATAAAATTTGCATACATAATTATGTAACGCCCTCCGTGGAATTGTGGGATACCAACTTTCGTGCAAATTGAAGAACAGGCAAAAAAAATATGGCAGAGTCACCCTACAGCCATTCCCAGTGCCCCTTTACCTGGCTATTATACCCCATTTACTATAAACACCAATGTGTGCACACTGCTTTACTTCTACAATGATTTGGGTTTTAATTTTTACACTTTACAGCACAATGGACAAACACCAATAGACACCTGTTAAACTGTCTCACAATGAAAATAGATTTGACATTAAAACTTCTCTACCCTTGAAACTCACATTCATTAAAATAGCATTGAAACATGCACCACATCCAAAGAAATTACATCTGGCCACAGTGGCCAGTGGTGGTTAAAGATTACCTTTGGGTTGTTTTCAAATCACTGGGCCCGTGCACACAAAACAAGAAACATACATGGCTTTAGTAAATTATATTCCTTGTATAATACAGCACACTTGTTAGAGCACATTTTAAATTTGTTTGAACATTTTTTCAGTAGGCAATGAAACAAAATGCATGAACCAGTAATAAAACAACTGCCCAATTCAGAACATTTCCATCATAAAAGTCTACTAACACACACACCTCCTGTCAATCCCCGAGCTGCAGCGCTATTTGTGAGCCTTATCTGCCTAGATTAATATAATGTCTGAGCTGCATCACACACTCTTCAGTCACAATCTTTGCTAAGACAGGAATCTCATAGTATAATGAGATACCACCAAATATAACCAGTCGGTCACAGAGGAATCTATGAGCTGTTAGCTGCCAGATTAATACAAAAGTGACTCATGGAGATCTGCACTCACTTACTGTAACTGCCTAATACACAAGCGAATCTAAGTCCAACCAAACTGCACCTTCAATATTGATCACTGCAGCAGCCAGGATTAATGAAGTACTGTTGCCTGTTAGCAGAAGTATTTTCTTATCTCTGTGTAGGACACAGAGGGAATCTGCTAAGACAAAATATAACTTAGCCTAAGTAACCACTCACTCTGCCTAGATTAATACAAGGTAAGACACACCACATGCAAGCAAGCTATTAAATTCTAATACACAAGTGAATCTAAGACCAACTGACATATTTTGAAACGTCACATAAACCTAATAGGTTTCCTCCCACTGACCCAGGTGACTGTAAGACTAAGTACAATAATAATAATAAAAAGCAACTGAAAATAAAAGCTTTTCTTACACAAAAACACACTGCAAAATTACAGCAAAACGCAGATATTAAAACTGTTCGCTCCATGCACTTGAGAGAAAGCAGGATCCTGTCAGCACGAAGCGCTGCCCTAAGATCAGATTTACTTTATTTTTAAGTAAAACCATTATGTATAGCATCACTTTGCTTTGTGAATTATTATACACAATTTATTTGTGCTACTATTTATTATTGAAATGTGATAATATCCGTTCGCATAGTTGTGACAATAAACTTCAAGTGCCTCCGAGAAAACACGGTGGTCATCACCACCGCTCAAGAAAAGGTGAAACGTAGGCTCTCAGAATGTACACAACCCACTTTGGGTTCAAACCCAGGCTGCAACTAAATATAAGACATCAAAAGTACTATAGGCAGTGGCATGACAACACACTAATAGTGCAGAAACGAACCAGGAAGGTGTATACACAAACACTGACACACATGCAAACATAAACCGGACATAAAACACACATAGCAGCAATTCTTCAGCGTGTAATATTTCTATTATTCACAAATTCCCACAGGAACTGCATTTCCCTTAGCTATTCCTAAACATTTATCACTTAGTGTCAGCTCTACGAACAAGTGCAATTTAACAAAAACAGGTGGCCATTAATTAGGCATTTCAAATGAGTGCATTTAGCCTCTCACCCATCCCACACTAAAACAAACCACCGTTTCCAACACCCTTAAAAGATGCACAGAAGACTCACCCAAAATCCTGATCCATGGATTTAAAGAATTTGTAGCTCTGCACAGGCCGATTATTAAGGACATTTTAAAAATCTGCCAAAGTGACTTTTTCTGGAGGAACAGGCAATTTTACCAGGTACGGAGCTCGAAAGGCAGAGGGGAATAAATCCAGGTTGGTGGTAGTCCAGCCAGTAGGTTTGACACAATTCTAGTCCAGGCTTTCTGAAACAGGAAGGGAGCTCCGGGCACCGAGTACAGAGCTGGGATTTGAGTCGCCACTTCCACGCCATATTGCTGCCATCCATTTACCTTCAGCTTCATGTTAAAAGTTAACCACCAGAAAGCGGAAATGATGCTACAACAAGCTCCTTGAGCTCAATTCGACTGGTTGGTAGCCTGACGGTGCTGACGCCATTGCGCGTGATGACGCCAGCTCAGCCAAACTTTAAAAAAGAAAAGAATCGAAGGGTGCCACGGGAATCGTGGCACCCTTCATTTGACCCCAAACTCGTAAAACCGAGTAATTCGGAACGGTTGGGAGGTCTGATCCCTGTCAATTGTGTTCACCCACCCCATGTGTCATACACCACCCCTGTATGCATCTTGTCTGTCTTGTCTGTTTACCTCCCCAACCTACCTCCCCGAACATACCTACTTCCTCTACCTCACTTTCCACTCTCACCTGAAAAAAAAAGGGCAATCTGTACCCACAAAAAAATTACGCCCCATACATAGCTGCCCATTTCGCACACATGTCCACTGAACATGTAAACTGATAATTATAATTGGCAGTACAACATACTTTGTTGTCCTCACCCCTCTCCCAGGGGTGGAAGGTTTCAAATTTCACTCCAAATTTATACCATATGCACAGCTGTTGCTGGTAAAGAAATGGGCAACTATAGACCTTCCCTACACCCGTCCTGCACATCCTGAGCTTGTTTACCTACTGTCTGTCCCTCTTTGTGCTCCCTTTTTCACCACTTTCCTATCTCCCCATTTTCTTTTCTTTAAAAAAAATTAGAGTGGGGGTTAGTGGGAGTAAGCACTTTTAAGCGGTAGTAAGTGGGTTTAAGCAAGTGTGCGCATGTGTGTGCTTAGCTTAGTATTGCTAAGCATCACGCAAACCTGCACAAACCCGCTTACAACTGTTTAAAAGTGCCTTAGTCACTCTATGGAAGAGCCCTTGTTCTGCTCAGCAGCAAAAGAAAAGACCTCTGCCAGTCTCGAACCACAGACCATTGACACAATAGACTGCATGAATTACCACTAAGCCACAGCAGATATACAAATAACTTGGTGCTAACATAAATATATCATGCAGTACAATGAGGGAATGTAAATGGAAATTAGAAATGGTATAACACAAATCCTGTTCTGTGGGTCTTTACCAGCAGTTGTTGTGGAATTGCATGACATGACTGTGAAAAGAGAACCAGCCATCCAAGCAGGGAATAATGTTACAGAAGCACCTTACAAACCCCACACAGTATCAGACCAGGATAAATACTGGCAAAGTTGAATAGGGCAGAGGCCAGACACCCCTACTGTGACTGCTTTACAGGGATGTCCCTGATTTGAAAACAAATGTTAGCTGTGCCCCACTGAATCACTCTGGAAAGTACTAACTTTAGGCAGACAAGTGTGGAATCACATGTAATGAATAATGTCAATAGGTGAGAGTAGACACTGCTTGCATGTCAGAAAAGGTGTAGGTATACATATGCTCTGATTCCCAAGAAAGTCTCAACTGCAATATGTCTGTAATATATCGCAGGTGTATCTAACATATATGTACCTTTCACTGAGGCCATTCAAATATATACCTGAGAGTATCTGAGGCCTGGCAGAGGCAGAAACACACAGGCATATCAGCATTGCTGCTGTTACACACTCTGCAAATAGCTTTGGAAGGAGTTCCACAAGCATGCCCTTATGTAGGAGTACAACACAGAAATATCACAGGATGTAGCCATGTACTGCTAGCAACCAACTGTGACAATGCCAATGTGCCAATGCTGAAAAGACTGGTGTGGTGCACAAAGTATAATAGGCTAACCTCTAGCTACCATCTGGATATGTTCACAGGTGGGAGCTACGAAGACAGACTACTTGCCTTGATAGACTAACAGGTACACAGCAATCCTGTATATTCAGCAAGATAAACCTCACATGATAATAAAAAATGCTCTTTGCAGTTCTGCACCCCTACCCAAAGGTACAACACACTTGTGTATTCAGGCAAAAAACAGGGTGTAGGTAGGCATACTCAGTACTGCAATATGTCCAGTTGTGTTGTGCAGCCTATGCTAATGTCAACACAAACAAATCACAAACTGTTCAGAGGTGAGTAATGTAATAATTACAGTATAGCAGTTCACAAACACTGCATGTGCCACAGGAATACAGTGCACTAACCACATTTGTATGGCAGTTAAATGTCTAATTCAGAAAGAAAGTACATATTCATATTCCACCCCTGTATGCGTCTTGTTTGTCTTGTCTGTTTACCTCCCCAACGTACCTCCCCAAATATACCTACTTCCCCAACCCCACATTCCACTCACACCTGTAAAAAAAAATAAAATGGGCAATCTGCTCCAAAAAAAAAATTATGCCCCATACATAGCTGGCCATTTTGCACAAATGTCTGCTGGACACAGAAACTGTAATTTTATTGGCAGTACAACATACTTCGTTGTCCCCACCCCTCTCTCAGAGGTGGAAGATTTCAAATTTCTCTCCAAATTACTAGTATATGCACAGCTGTTGCTGTTAAAGAAATGGGCAACTATGGACCTTCCCTACACCCATCCTGCACATTCCGAGCTGTTTTCCCTACTGTCTTACCTTCTTTGTACCCCTTTTTCACCACTTTCCTATCAACCCATTTTCTTTTCTTTCAAAGAAATTAGCGTCGGGGTTAGCGGGAGTAAGCACTTTTAAGCAGTAGTTAGTGGGCTTGCTTGAGTGTGCGCATGTGTGCGCTTAGCTAAGTATTGCTAAGCGTCATGCAAACCTGCGCAAACCCACTTACAACTGCTTAAAAGTGCCTTAGTCACCCTGCATATGAGGGCCCTTGTTCTGCTCAGCAGCAAAATAAAACACCACTGTCAGTCTTGAACCCCGGACCTTGGACACACTAGACTGCATGAAGTACCACTAGGCCACAGTAAATATACAGCAGGTTGGTGCTGAAATATATATATCATGCATCAGAATGTGTGAAAGTCAAGGAAAGATAGGAATGCCATAAAACAAAACCTGTTCTGTGGAACTTTACCAGCAGCTGTTGTGGAATTGCATTACATGACTGTGATAACAGAACCACACATTCTAGCAGGAAATAATTTTACTGCAGCACTCTACAACCCCCACACAGTATCCCACCCAAATGTACAAATTACCACTGTGTTTAAGGTACAGCAAGATGTAGGTATGCATACTCAGTACTGGAATTGTTCAGTTTCCATGAGCATCCTGTGATAATGTCAACAAAATAAAAAGCACAAACTGTGCAGAATTTAGTACATTAATATACACAGTATAGCAGTTCCCAAACAGTTCATGTGCCAAATGAAAACATCTCAATAACTACGTATGTATGGCAGCTAATTGTATAAGTAGAAAAGAAACTAAATACTCCCATGTAGCTTGTGCTAGCATTTGTAGGGGTGAGTACAATTCTACACTGTCAACTGTGTACTGGAAGTGGCAACATTCAGGTCTGAGTACAACATTCAAATCACTGGCTACACCCCTAGCTTCATATATAAGAAGTATACCAGCCTTCTGACTTACACCACGGTGTCCAAAGCAAACAAGCATGGGCCCCACTTTGGAAAGCTGAAAGGCGTACGCCTACCTGACCTAGCAATTTATAGCATTGGGTTGCTATGACAGTGAGTACTGCATTTACCACACAGCAGGCTGCATGCAATTACCAAATGGTGGCCACCAATTTGTGCAGAGGCCATCACATGCACATGTGCAGATACCTCTAAAAGCAGGCTGTACTTGCTGTCCACACATGCAATCATTTCATTGCAGCCACGGAGAGAGAGAGAGAGAGAGCGAGAGCGAGCAAGCAAGAAAGAGAGACAAAGAGACACACACAGACAGACAGACACTGGCAACCACAACAGCAACAGCAACAGCAAAAAAAAAAATCAACATAAAAAAAAATATATATATATATATATATATATATATATATATATATATATATATATAAAATTATTACTACACACACGGAATGTAATAATACAAACCCATACAACGTAAAGGTATGTAACTGATATGTATTTACTGGCATGTAGTAGATGTTTTTGAAGAGTACTCTACATACTTTGAATCATCCATATGTGGCAGCAGTACGTATCTATGCACAGATACCCTGCATAACTACTGCCATGGAGAAATCAGTGTGTAGCTGTGTGCAGTGGGATATGACTGTGATATATGTAGTTCAGCATTATTTGTCAAACATCTGATCCATGTTATTTGTGTTCTGTACAGTAGTGTGTACAATGGCTGTTTGGGGGAGTAGCGCATACTGTTATATAAACAAGGATATGACAGAGTAACAAATGCATGATAGTCATATTAACGTGTAGCTTAGCATTAGCAACAGCTGTACCAGGCTAGTATGTTAATCTAGCATTTGCAGCTATATATACACCCTCTAATATTACTGTGTGCTCACGTGACACCTGTTCATGTTGTAGCAAGGTCCAACAGGTCAGCCGTGAGGTCCATGGACTTACAACAGTGTGGACCTTGTGTGTGTATGGCACACACATACAGAGAGATCTGTCTGTGTCAGATATATTAGCATCTGTACATGTGCATTGAGCAAGGGACATACTGCAACTGTTTGTGAAGGGTGGACATATATATGTTGTTGAAGGTTGTTATGTGCATACTTCTATGTAGTTGTAGTGTGTGGCAAACAAGACAGCATACAGTGCTGATATATGACATGTGGTGGTTAAATGCTGTGGGTATGAATTGTCAGGTTTGCAGTGTTGCAGCCAGTGAGGCCTGTTAAAGCTACATGTGCTAAGAACACCTTAAATGCATTCCGCACAACACTGTGCAATATTAGTACATAACAGTATACCTCACAACCTTCGCATAATTGATATTCCCACCATGAAAGGTGGGCCGTATGTGTGCCTATATGTATATCTATATGTACACCAATGTATGTTTATATTTATGTGTGTGTGTGTATATATATATATATATATATATATATATATATATATATATATATATATATATATATATATATATATATAGAGAGAGAGAGAGAGAGAGACAGAGACAGAGTCATATTTACTGTGACAGATGTCTGGTGACAAAGCCATGGACTCAAGCTCAATGTTGAAACTGCAATGGCATCCCTTCTGGCAAAAACTCTGTACCCATGAACTACCACATAGGTGGTAGTCTACTTAACACCGAACGTGTGATAAGAGACCATGGGACACAGGTGGACAATAGTCTCCCCTTTGATAATCACAGTGACACACTAGTCATGTAATCTGTCTACCTGCCACACCTCATCACAAAAGATGTGTCATCCAGGGAAATATAGGTCAGTGTTCCTCTCTACTCATCACACATAAAGCCCATTATAGAGTATAATGCCTCATGTGGTATGTACCTCACAAGACATCCACAGCAACTGGAAATGACAAAGACATACCTCACAAAGAGTAATACCAGCCTCAAACAGATGCCCTATGCAGATCATCTCACAAACCCACAACTACACTGTGTCGCATACCACCTACCCAGAGGTGACCTCTGCCTAACATACTAAGCTATGTAAAAAACAGAGCTGTTGGACATGCTGCACATAAACAGATCACAATCTCTATGAGCTACATGCTCTAGGGACCCAAACCTTTTGACCACAATAAACAGCCCATGCTGGAGGTATAGATTCCCATCTCAGAGACATCCCATACTCTGGAACAAACTGACTATCCATAGCAAACAAAGCTCCTAATTAGCAGTCATCATAAATAATCATGAAGATTGTATGGGAGATAGTGAATATACCCAGGCAATCACCTCTGTGTCTCTGCTTGACAGGGCCACGTGAAATGCAATGACCTGTGTGTCAAAGGCCAGGGTAGCATATGGCTAGGCTTCTTTAGGCCCTAGGGCCAATAGCCTCTTACCTACATATGAAGTGATACACACACACATGTACTTGTTGCAATAATTTCTATGTGAGTTTGACTGAGTGTGATGGTGAATGTGTTGGTGAATGTGTCAGTGTTTGTTTTTTGTGTGATAGCTTAGTGGGAAACTGTTTCTGTCATGGTATTATGTGTCCTAGCTGTGATCCCAGCAAAAGATGTGTATACAATTGCTAGGCTGAAAAAGCAGTATGCCATACATTCTGACATAGTCCCTTGTTGTCAACTGGGGTGCCCATTGTAGGCTAAAGCAGTACATGCATGCTTATTGAGTGTTACTGCTGGCGAATCCAACCCCTGTATGAACTGTAGTACTACCTGAAGCTGTATGCCTAAACAACACAGTATGGTGTACATCCACATTTATTGGAACCACTGTTCCGTGTGTTCCCTGTAGTCCTCACAGATTATATACCTCAGGCATACGGTCTCATAACTACTGATACACAGTACTGTAAGGTACACAGGTGAAGGTCACCTGTGTTGCCATACCTATGTGTCTGGTGTGTATGTCTGATGTGTGTGTGTGTATGCCTGTACCATGGCCTCAGTCATATGTGTGTTACAGGATATAACTGCGTATCTAGCAACATGTATAGTGTAGTACAGCAGTATGCCACCTATATTCACGAATGTGCACATATGTTAGGGAGGGGTCTGCCATCAACAATTAGTGTGGTATACTGGTGATACTGTCACTGGACTTTACAATCATTGCAATGGATTACACTTTTCATGATGCATTAGCATGATATATACCTCCTGTGTCTAGGTTGTGCATTGTGTCACATACAGTGTGCCATGTACTGTTGTATAGTATTACATACTGTTGTAAGTTTGTTGCTGTGCAAAATGTGGTTTGATATATAGAGTGTGCCAGGCACTGTCAGGCAGTTGTGGGTTGAGTACTGACATGTGGCATTGAAAGTGTGTATCTTCTGACAGCCAATAGGTTGCTATATATGGCAATTAATTGATATCTGTACATTAGAAATATACATGTGCCTCATGACTTGCTCACACATATTGTTTCATTGTCTTTCAGTGTTATGTCCCACCATCATAATCCCGCCTATAGCATGGGGAGGAAGAGGTTATAACATCCAGCCTGGTGCAGCAGTATGCCCTGCTGTTCTCTAGAACCAGCCAGGACCAGCATGAGCGGACTACACTGTGACAAGAGCTTGTCCGTTGGGTAATTGACATAGGCATGCATAACTGGACATATGAGCAGGTACGCCATCACTGCAGTGATTTAATTAGACATGTCTGGCAGCATGCTTCTGATATCCACAGACAGCAGCTTGCCACAGATGGGGGGTAGCCATCCATCCCTCCCTCACCAGAGTGGAGGAGCTGCTCCTGAGCCAGGTGGCTCCTGGCCAACAACAACCCTAACAACTAACATGTGTCATCATGGAGGCCGAAGCCACCCAGCAAGCTGACATGGAGCATGCAGGTAACATGGCATAGCTGTAGACTACTGTTACCTCTATTGTTAGAGCATGCTTATGTGAGATGTGTACTGTGTAGTTAGATGATGTGGTGCCTAGTGTTGTGCAATAGTAATAATTAGGAATACAATCTGTAGGCCTGTGACTGTCAACCGTTGTACTACTGTACGATTGCAAACACACAGTAGCAATGCCACAGTTGTTGCCACTGACAAAGTGTCTCATATCCTTGTAGGTCCTTCTGGTGTGACAGCAAGGCAGCCGACCCATGCTGCTGAGTGTGTTCTACCTTTAATACTGATAATTAAATGTGCATGTCATAGGTGAGGTGTAGGCCATGTACACGTAACACACATACGCATAATGCATGCTGCGCATGTTTGCTGTGAGACTATGCACATCCCAGTAACGTGGGTAGCTGCCAAAAACACATACAATACACTGAGCATTCCACACAATTGTGGCAACACTGATGTGTACATTGGATAGGCAAAGTCGATACACATGCACACAACATACACAACATTGTCACACTCAGTACACATTAACATGCTACACATGGCATATTCAGATGTCTGCTGTAAGGTCACACTACAGTATCCCACACTTCATCCACACGGCACACATAATATACCTGAGGGGTAGATGCCTCACATGTGGCTGTGCGACACTCTTCGACACATTACACATTCATGGTAGGCAATGCCCCCTATTGTGCACCTTACAAACCCATGTAACAACTGACTGTGAAATGGTGAATGTAGCCATGGTACTGCAGTTCTGGTACAGCATGGTGTGTGCCGGTCTGGCACACATTAGTAGCCTTGAGTGACCACATGATGCTGCATGATGATGGCTCATGCTAGTACACCCCATCCAGTTACAGTGACCACAGTACTACACATAGCATTACCTGCTATGCACCTCAGTGTTGTGTGTGTGCAAACATAGGCACCTATACACAATATGCATAGCAATCACCATTTGTACATAGTGACACATATATGTCTTGTAATGCTATTGAGTGTATAGGTCACATGACACACACTGTGCCTGTGTGATGTTTAATGTTGCAGTTGTGTTGTAGCATGTCATGTCATGTCTGGCACTGGCATGTTCACAATATGTCCTACACTCACCATAACCACTGTACAATGACCATGTTGAGCAATGGTATTCCATCAGGTAAACATGCACCACTCATCCTGTGTGTATACATAGCATGCATGTGCTAATCCTGTGTCCACAATTATCTGCTGAAGACACAGATGCTCTAATCAGAAATGGATATCTATGTGACACACAGATACACATCCAGTCATGGTATGTATACCTGTGAGAGATGGTGCACAGGACATTGCAGAGCTTATAATACTTGCACAGCACTGTCGTGTCCATGTACACAGTGCATTCCAGGGTGAGGCCAATCACTGAACAACAACACACATTCATCAAAGACATGCATAGTGTAATTGGCAAGGGCTGTCAACACCCGCACTGCATGCTGTTGGGAAACACACGTCCTGCATGCTGACACATGTGATACAACTGTTTGCCTTGTGATACTGTACCCCACCATCACCATCTATTGAGTATGTTCTGGATTGCTGGTGGTGTGTGTGTGTGTGTGTGTGTGTGTGTGTGTGTGTGTTTTAGTGATGAGTGCATTTGTGTGCATGTGTGCATGTGTGCATGTGTTTATGTGTACATGTGTGCATGTGTGCATGTGTGCATGTGTTCATGTGTTCATGTGTGCATGTGTGCATGTGTTCATGTGTGCATGTGTGCAAGCGTGCATGTGTGCATGTGTGCATGGGTTCATGTGTTCATATGTGCATGTGTGCATGTGAGCCGACATCATGTACAGGTCGTAAATTATGTTTCCTGTCTTTCTCTCACAGGTGCTGACTTTGGGCTGGTTCACTGCAGCAGGGAAACTGATGTCACTGAGCAAAACAGTGATACTGATGACAGGTGTGTTGAGGCACAGGCATGTTTGCCAGGGTCTGTCGTTGGGCCACCAATCGACAGTACACAGCTGTCCACCCCATCCATGCATACAGTCATACTGACAATACATCCATCACCAATGCCCATAGCTAAGGGACAGCGTACAGTTGGCATTGGCCAGGACAGTGTGGTATCCATGGCACATGCATCCCAACACTGCAGCCATACCCAGATGTCTGGAAGGGTACCACATAGGAAGATGTCCAGTGGTTCTCGTAGGAGCACTGCTGCTCATCATGCCACTGGCAGACGTGCCACAGGTCTGATAATGTCACGCATATTCCAGGCTGTCATGGAGGCACAGGCACGTATGGAACGGTACACCAGAAAGGGACTAAGGGCACAGAGGGCACATAACACCGCCGTCATTGATAGTATCCATGACCTAGCAGGTGCCATCTGTCATTACACCAAGGTCACTGATAGACGTTGGGGAGGGACATTAGATATCCTCCACAATGTCATGTCCATGAGTCAGGACAGTGCGGGATGGTTGAGTCATCGATGTGGATGTGTGCCAGCAACATCAGCAGCTGGCAGTCGCCGCGGACATCCTTCAAGCCACAGCTGCTCCCGTAGTGCCAGTACCAGCCCCAGCAATGTTGGGGGTGGGCTGTCCATAGAACGTCCTAGAAGACCATGTGCACGTGGCTCTGCACAGTCCCAGCAGGGACCTGTGTCCAGTGTACATCCATCCACCTCTGGGGATAGTACCCAGTCTGGCTTAGTACCTGACAGTGTCAGTAGCACCCCTGCCAGGCACAGGTACTCTATCCGTGGCCAGAGATGGTGATCTGTAAAGCCTCGCAGGTACAGTCTGTGGCTGTTTCACAAATACCCGTATATGGCAGCCACATGGTGGAACTGTGTGCATGCAGACACACACACATACTCCAGACACCTAGGGCTAACATACCCACACACATTACATCAACATTGGCCCATTCCAGTATTCTTGCCCCTCACCACACACACACACACACACACACACACACACAAACACACACACACACACACACACACACACACACACACATGTTGATTGGATGGCTCACTGTAGGCCTCTGGCAAACCAACACACCCTGTGCATATGATGAAACCTGTGCTGCCTCCTGTCATCTGTAACATCGATGCAGGAACAGGCTACCATGGTGCTGATGCACAGGGTGTCTTTATAGCAGTATAGCAATGTTAGCATGTTGTCAGCAGTACAGTATAATGATATGCTTGAAGGTGTAGCTGAGCAGATATGATGCATTAAAGCTATGATTGTCATTGTAGTGTTGTTTACACCAGTGTTGGTTCCAATTGTGTATTGTCCAGCCATGTGCCACTTGGCTGATGTGTGCAGTATTGGCAGCATATGTTAGAGAGTGGACAGTATGTGTGTGATGTGTGTAGCAGAGATTTGAAGGTGTACAGGAGGTGCACTGTCTGCATGTACATGCATAGTGGACACATGGCCAGGGTGACATGCTCTGTATTACACAGTAACACTCCATAGTTTCTATTGGTGGCCAGTATGCATTGTACTACACACATTTCAGAACCTGACTACACATGTGTATATGACATGGTTTGACACTGTGTTGTGGGTGATACTGTCACTATCTGTCATTGTTTTGCATTCTGGTAGTATACATCACTTCCACAGCCTGACCATAACCAATCATTAGATGATGTCTTGACAACCGACACACAGATGTAGGACACACAGCAACATTTGGATCCTTCAGGTACTATACTATGCCAGTAACCACTGGTATTCACCTGCACCCATTACTGACACCACTCCTGTTTGGCATATAACTCTCTTAGGTACAAGCAATCACAGTAGGGATATGTCCGTTCACATCTGGTAATGCATACTGTGGCCTATAATGCAGTCTCCAGATGACACACACATCATCCACAAGGGTATCATACAGACAAATGCCTGTTGTCAAACCCATGCTGTAAAGCTATAAGCCAAACTAAACATAGTCACCCACCTTTATGGAACATATTATCCCCACAGTACAACATAGGTAGTAGCCACCAACATGATGAACAGGTACCAACGTGTACATGCAACCAAGTGTTACGTCATCTGTCCTTTATTAATCACATTTCCAAAGGTATTTTTAAATTCCTCGGTGGATCACATAAGCAATAAGGGGTCTGCATGCATATCCACAAAGGTTGTTCAACACCTGTTATGAATAGTCATCACTGACACACTTTGCTGCGTTTGAACAGGTCTGACATATACCTCAGCCATAGACCCTCACACACACATTCCAATAGGAACCATAATGACTTTGTGTGACACAGATGACCTAGGGCAGGGATCACTGCAGTGGCTGGGCTTGTCACAAGCATACAGATGTGACCTAAGGTCTGGGAAGCAGCAGCACAGTCTGGCAAAGATGACAGCTGTGTTCTTGGAGAAAGCAGGGTTCCCACACATGCAATCATTGAGGTAACATGTACGTATATGTATTTGCCACACAGCTAGCTCACATGTGCAATGCATACTGATATGTCATACAGTAGTAAAAGCAAAACCCACAACACATTGACCAACAGTGTCACACACATACAGCAAGATTCAAACCCCTACTTACCGACTTCATGATACTAGAGGAGCACGCATTAACACGGTGCGCTATACATATTACTGGGAGTCTTTGTTTCCACAGGTATATTTGTAGGATGGTGACATCATCAGACTTGACAAAGGTTAGTTTACTGCTTTTGAGGTGTTTTACTACTCTCCTAAAAGGTTGTTCCTTCCCAAGGAGACCACACACAAACACACAGTTGTACAGTGCAGGATTCAAACCCCTATCTAACTACTTTATGATACTAGAGGAGTATGCATTAACACGATGCGCTATACATATTACTGGGTGTTCTCTTTTCCACAGGTATATTTGTAGGATGGTGACATCATCAGACTTGACAAAGGTTAGTTTACCGCTTTTGATGTGTTTTACTACTCTCCTAAAAGGTTGCTCCTTCCCAAGGAGATAACACACAAACACACACACACAGTTGTTCAGTGCAGGATTCAAACCCCTACCTAACTACTTCACGATACTACAGGAGTGCGCATTAACACGACGCGCTATACACATTACTGGGAGCTATCCTTTCCACATGTATATTTGTAGGATGGTGACATCATCAGACTATATGAAATGGGTTACATTAGGTGACATTAGATTGGCTACATTGAAGGACTGTCTAAACACTTTGGCCATGTGATCATCAAAGGTGAGTTTACTATCTACCTGTGTCCCCAGGGCCATAATGACTTTCTCTGTACATGCTGGATTACCATCTATGTGGTAATTTGTGTGCACTTTGTTTTACCCAAAGGGGATGACTATGCATTCTTTGCCATTCAGCTTGAGGGCATTGTTTTGACACCAGGTATCTGTCTCTGTAAGACACTTCTGGAGGATGTCTGTGTCAGCTGTACAGTCAATTATGGACCACAGTTACCATTCATCTGCAAACCTGTCCAGCCATACACCTGCCATGTTTGCCTGTACCTCTGAGCAGTATCTACTGAACAGGTGGGGTCCCAGGACCAAGACCTGTGTGATGCTATTTGTGACTGGCTTAGAGTTGGACATGGCACCCACAACTATGAACATGTGTGCTTGATCTGTGAGCCACTTGGCCACCCATCCTGTGACATAACTGTTAATGTTCAAACTGGTACACTTGTCCATGATGACAGAGTGGGGAATGGTGTGGTAAGCCCTTAGTGAGGTCCAGGTGGGCTGTGTGGACTACTTTCACCTCCATCTATATTCATGGTAACTCTTTTAAATAAGTCAACTAGGTTTGGGAGCCAGGCTCTGCCTTTAACAAGGTGAAGTCCAGTGTCTGGAAATCTCCAATGTCTCAGTGTATGGGTTCCATGACAATTTGCTCAATAGCTCTGTAGACCCAGCTGAGTAGACATATTGGGCAATGGTTTCCAGGTTCTGTTTTGGCACACCCTTTGTGGAGCTGGATGACTGTTAGTGTATGCCATTATTTTGGGTACATAGCCTGTGGTATGCTTGAGTCTGGACAGTGAATGTAGGTGAGGGTGTAGTTCCTTATGGGCCTAGTGTAAGACACAGCCTGGGACAACATACAGTCACATTGATGCTATGTTCTTAGCTTTGGTGAGGGCTGTCTTTACCTGCATGTCCATGACGTCTAGGTCTCTGCATCCTTCTGTGATGGACACAGGCCCTTTTGGGGGTGATAGGGGGAGTTTACACTGAACTTGTCCCCCTGGATGTGGGCAATGAAAGTTGGTTTGGTGTATGTCATTCCTTTTTTCAGTAGCTGACAGCATATTTGGAAGTTGACACTTACATGTCTGGTATAGCTACCGAAGGCTTTGTGGTTGTGATTCTTACATTCCTTGGCTATTTGTCTTTAGAAACCATCCTTGGATTATTTTATGAGCGATCATTGTTTCTTCCTGATAATGATCAGTGATGCCTTTCCTTTAGTGAAGTTGGATCTATCTTTTAAACAGCATCTAAACATCCAGATCTTAAAATCATCAGCTCCACAAATAGGCAATGAAGAAATAATATATACCAACCTCAAAATTAACCAAAACAAAACTATCAACATAATTGGATGCTACTTCCCACCTGGCCAAAACATCTCTCCCCCAGAAAACCTCCTCAGATGGTCTACCCACCATCTTACCCCAAGAAACTATCATCTTAGGTGATTTCAATATTGACTGGCAATCCTGTTCTGGCAACAATCCAACCCATCATGTACACCTTCATGGCTTCACTCAACTCGTCCAGTCATCAACCAGTATAAATAAAAACTCCACCAAGCACACTACCCTGGATTGAATACTAGTCAGTAAGAGCCCTCAGTCATATATAACAGGCTGCTTATCAGATAGCCTCAGTGATCACTCCCCAACATTCCTACTCAAAAAATACCTGTACCAAGCTAAACCTGTCATCTACCGTCAAATACATAAAAAACTAAACTTTAACCCACTCACATTCATCTCATCCCTCAAAGAATGTAACTGGCATCCTTTAAAGTACCTCAGTCTAGATGATGCAGTTGAATTTTTTAATACTACCTTCCTGAACATCCTTAATTACCATGCCCCCATAAGATTCTCCAGAACCAAAGCACAACCCTCCCCATGGCTACAGAAAACCACTAAGTCAGAAATGAAAAACAGGGATAAAGCCTGGGAGCACTGGCGCAAAATCAAAACCCTCCTAGAACTATGCAATAGAGTCAAAAAGCTGATAAAACAGGACAAATCCCAATACTACCAGTCTGCCCTAGACTCCTCACAACACAGCCCCAAACAATTCTGGTCCTCCATAAACTCCATCCTCCACCCAGGTAAAGTCAGTACCTCCCTCCTAACATCCCTCACTTCTCAGAAAATATTGCTTCCTCATTCAACACACACTTCACCCAAACCATACTATCACTAGCTAAACAACACAACCCCTCCCTCCAACCCACACCTTCAACTAGTAATCTCCCACTGCCTTCTCTTTTTCTCCTGTACCTACCTCCAACATAAAAAACTCTTAACTAAACTTAAACCCACCAAATTAGCAGCAGACAGCCTCCCAAGTGAATACCTACAAATCGCAGCTGATGCTCTGGCCTACCCAGTATCCATCTTGATTAACCGATCTCTGTCAGAAAGTTACGCTCCCACACTGTGGAAAGTATCGCATATAATTCCCTCCACAAAGGCGGACCCTCCACAGAACTAACCAATTACCGCCCATAGCTATTCTCTCCACTCTCCAAAATACTAGAGAGATGCATACACTCTCAGGTCTCAGACTACCTCCTTACTAACAACCTCCTTTCCAGTACTCAGCATGGTTTCCGACCAAACCATAGCACCAGCACTGCCTTACTCTCCTTTACTAACACTATCCTTCAGCATAAAAACAATGGCTATCTCCTCTGCTACTTTCCTAGACCTATCTAAAGCATTTGACATGGTCCCACACAAACAACTTATCTCTGTCCTCACTAACCTATCCTTCTCACAATCGGTCACCAACTGGTTTCAGAGTTACCTGTCTGACCGCCAACAATCCGTTGTATGGCAGAATGACATCTCTCCAACTACCTGTCTCCATAGGGGTTCCCCAAGGATCCATCCTTGGACCCCCTACTCTTCTCAGTTTACACCAATAATCTAGCCTCTGCCACCAAACATGGCACACTCATACAATACGCAGATGACTCGACCATCATCTGCTCAGCCCAGTCCGTACCAAAACTGCAAAAAGTCACACAGGAAGCCTTTTCCTCTGTTGAAACATGGTTATCTGATGCCCGATTAATACTCAACCCAAACAAAACTAAACTACTCATCTTCCAACCCACCAAACATACTCAAAACAACTCTCACTTTAACATCACGGCAAAAGACAACACCACTATATACCCAACTGAACATACCAAATTGCTAGGAGTGGAAATAGCCAATAAACTAAAATTTGACATTCACATATCCATGACTATAAAAAAGGTCCACAAAAAACTAGGAGCATTATACAGAAATAAGCAATTTCTCACTAAAGCAGCAAAGATTTCAATAGCGAATCCCCACCTTATCTCCACTCTACTTTATGCCTCTCCAATATATACCAACCTAAGGCAATGTGATCTAAACAAGCTAGAGACCTGCTACAACAAAATCGCCAAATTCGCCACAGGGGCATCCTACCGTAGTCACCACTGTCTCTCACTTGCTAAACTGGGCTGGCTTGAACTCCCTCATCTCCTTCAATGGTATCAACTTTCACTTGCCCACAAACTAGTAAACCATCCACTAAATGTCCCATCCCTCCAGAATCTACTCCAACCCTATTGCACCGCCAGACCACTAAGATCCAGCAGCAAAAATCACTTGCAGATCACTAAAGCCAATAACTCTGCTGGTGAAGCACTATTCTCTTGCGCCATAGCCAAATTATGGAACTCACTCTCACCCACAATTATCTCCATTCCATCATGCACCCACTTCAAAACTTTACTAAAAGCACAACTAAAAACATGCTGGCTATGCCCTTGCAACTCCCACTCTAATATCATCCGCCCCATCCAACCACTACCTTTCTTTCCACTCCACTAACTACCTTGATTATAGCAAGCTCAGATGCTCATAAGCCAGTACTTATTATACAGCACAAACTTCTTCTTCTTGTAACATTTGTTAATGTCCAGTATGCCCTTCACAGATAAAGATTCTAGTTGTCTACTGATGTACTATGTTCTTCAACTGTAAATATGTTGTAAGTAATTACTATGTAAATTGTTAATCAATATGTAATCCAATGTAAATACTGTCTGTTTATTTTAACTGTGGAGCTTTTCTCCCTGGGTCTCCGCGGAAAATGGACCTACGTCCAGTCGGACACTCCCGGTCAACAAATTTAAATAAATAAATAAAATCATGTGTTCATTTCCTCCTTCTCTTGTCTAGCTTATTTATGGACAACAAACACCTGCTTGTTGTCCTATTTTTGGAGGAGTGCATCTTGGTTTTATTTGTGATGTCTCATTCCATGCATTCCTGTAGATGCTCATAAGATGCACTTGTAAACGATTCTGCAGATTGCATACCATTATCCTATAGCAAGGGGTCTTCAGAACGTTCCACTTTGGTCTTGGGAAGTGTGCAGTTTGCTTTTGCAAATGTCTTCACAGTGGTTTCATTGACTGGGTGTGGGGGCGGGATGTGGATGTCCAGTGTGATTACTTAATGATCTGATATTACCAGCGAGGGGGTTATCTCTATTGTGGAACACTGGTACCCCATGTTGGTGATGATCATGTCCAGTATGTTGTCACCTCTAGTGGGTGTGCTGACCAGCTGTTCCAGGGTGTTAAGAGTTTCTTAACTCTAGGACACATTGGGCAAAGGACGTTGTATACGAGTAATTCACCCACTCAGTGTTTGGGTAGTTGTAATCTCCTCATATAATGGTGTTTGATAGGACCTTTATATTTGCCATTGTTCTCCAGAATACTGAGTGAGGTTCCTGAGACAAGGTACATGATCTGTAGCAGGCTACAATCTGATGGGCAGCTTTTCCCAATGTTAGTTGCACTTGCATAGTCTCCAAGGCCTCATGCTGTGCCAGTAACCAGAAGGTGTGGATATCCATAAGGTAAATGGCTACACCCCTTCCTTTTGTATTTCACTCGTGGTCTTGGGTCCAAAGGTCAGAGTGATTGTGAGTGTTTTACTTGGATCATATCCAGCATCTCTATGTTTGACATAGCTTTGTATGTTAGGCAATGAACACCTCTGAGTAGGCGATATGCAAGGGAGTATGGATGGAGCATTTTGCGATGGTCTGTGTATGGCATGTATTTCAGGCCACTAATGCTCTTTGTGAGGTATTGCTGCTGGCTTTCCAGTTGTTGTAGTTGCCTTGTGAGGTACATAGCAACAGTGGCATTGTACTCTTTTATAGTTCTAGTGAGTGGTGAGTAGAGGGGAACAATGTCCTCTTCTATTCTGCATGAGACACATTTTGTGATGAGGTGTGCCACATAAGAGGGTTTCCTGACTACTGTGGGAATGTGCTTATCACAGTTGTATCCACTGTCCACCTGTGACCCAGGGTGTCTTGCCACACTTACAGTGTGAAGTATACTACCACCTATGTTGTAGTTCTTGGCTACAGTGTTTTTAACAAAGGTGTTGATAATGCACCATTCGGCATTGAGCTACAGCCCATGGCTTGGACAATAGCCATCTGTCTCAGTGAGGCCCTTTTGTAGGATGTCCACATCTTTAGTGTTTACAATGATGGCTCCTTGTTTGAAGTACTCTGGAAACTTCATTAGCCACAGGCCTTCCATGTTAATGTTTACTTCAGGGAAGTAGATACTACACAGCCTGCCAAGTTATCTAGTCCCATGGCTGCTGTGATACTGGCTTTGGAGAGTGTTTTTTACCTGTGCAGCCATGATGACAGCAACTTTGCAGTCTTCCATTATAGACATGTGCTCTTTCATGGGTGAGAGGGGGGTAAAGTTAACATGATCCTATCTGCCAGGATGTTGGCAATATCAGTTGGCTCTGTTCATTTAGTGCCATTGAGCTGTAACTCAGAACAGATCTGAGTGTAACCATGACATGGGCCTGTCTGTTGGGCAGAGATCTCCTGAGTAGACAGTATGCAACAGAGTACAGATTGGGTTACATTCAGTATTGTTGCATGGGGCAACTATTTGAGAGATCAGTAATCCTCTTGTTAAGGTACTTAATTGGTCTTTCTAGCTACTAAATGTGCCTAGTCAGATTCATTGCAAGTGTGTTGTGGTACTCTCTGACAGGTCTGATGACTGCTGGGTAGTGGCAGCCTCCTTTGACCTACATGCACAGACCTTGGCAGTTTGTGTGAACACATAGCAGGATTTTCAGACCACTTTGTGAATGTGTTTCTGGAAGTAGAGATGACTATACACATTTGTCCATAGATCCCTTATTATCACATCCGTATTTAGCCCAAGTGTGTGAGCATGCCCAGTATGAACTTTCAGTATCTTCCTGCCTGACATTTGCTTCATTTCTTTAAGTGTGTGAGCATGCCCAGTATGACCCTTCAATGTGATGCGGAATGAAATCCACTACATTTGTTGGAGGGTGTGAGCATGCACAGTATACACATTTATACTATATGTGTATGGTAAATCAAGTTGTATTTTTACAGCAAGATTCACCTTTGTCTCATAGATCAACAGGGATCATGCTGTGCCTGCAGGGCTTCCATGAGACACTTTGCATAGACTTATCAACATTTCTACATACAGGGGGGACAGCTATTCTTTGTACATTTCTACCCGTGGGCACATCGGATTGTTACTGTGGGTGTACATAGGATGTGGGTTTCATCTGACACTTATACACATTTGCTGTGCCTGCACTGCTATGTACAGCACACCATTACAGTCTGTACTGTTGCCTATCATACTGGCTTGAGGCATACTACTGTACTACATATATTAGCATCCAATGTCACATATATTAGCTTGCGACTTCATAGCCTACACAACCCACATCACAACGCCTGGCCTGATGTTCTCTGTCTGCATAGGCGTGTGGGGAAGGTTATCCATTTGCCTCTTTAGGGGCATGATACAGCATTGCTTTGTGTTTGCATTAGTGTACAATTGTCCTGGTGTGTCTGTGCCACTGAAATGCTATCATGGCTTAGTGGTTCAGTGCTGTGACTATAGTGCACAGTATCCTGGGTTCAAGGTCTGTCACTGCTTTTCATTTTCATGCTGGCCAGGCCAGACTGCTTAAGGAACAGTAAAGCAGATATGAGCATGTTTAACTGACTTTGCTCAACTTGCCCTGACCTTGCCCAACATTGCACAAGCAATTTTTTTTACATATACTAGATATTGGTGAAAGTTGCTTAGCACTGCTTTATATTGAAAATTAACAAATGGAGACAAGTGACGAAAAACCAAACCTAGGCACAAAAAGAGACACTCGTGGAGGAAATAAGGCTCTTGAGAACTTAATCACCAACGTTTAATCCAAAAAGTCAGAAGCACAGCGACACCAGGAATAACAGTTCAACAGTTCAAAAGCACATTAACGCTGATAGTCCACACTGCGTTTTCGTTTCCACTACTTCCTCAGATATGGCAGAATAAACTTAGTGGATTCATTCCAGCTTTAAATACTATAGCTATTAACAATAAAATGGCTAATGAATTAATTACTCAATTCATAATTACATAATTAAAAAACACTCCTGGGTAATTTATAATCAAGTCTAAAACATTTCATAACACATAATTTCAACATTTAAATAATAACTTGCAATACTTCATACATACTTATAAAAACTATATATTTATAAATATTTCTTCTTAAAAATCTTTAATATATAACACATTTTTAATTAAGTTAAAAACAACTAAATCCATAATGTATATATTACATAAGCAAAGCGCCATCTACTGATGAAAAGGAGAAAATACTCTTTCAAACCTAACCACTTTTTCGTTTTTTTATTTTTTATTTTTTATTTTTTATTGTATAAAACTCTTCAGTATTGTATGGAGCTAAATTTTGAAAATTCATTTAGTAGATAAGCAGCATTTTAACTAGATTAAAGACAAATAAAATTTCATACATATTGAGCCATCACTGTCTGTTAATCAAAGCTTAGCTGCTCTCATTTTCAGTACAGGGGCAATAGATATAGTATCATTTAATCCAGGTGGTCTATTCGCCTCTAAAAACAATTGCCATAAAAGTTCCTTATAAGCTTTGATTAACAGACAGTGATGGCTCACTATGTATGAAATTTTATTTGTCTTTAATCTCGTTAAAATGCTGCTTATCTACTAAATGAATTTTCAAAATTTAGCTCCATACAATACTGAAGAGTTTTATACAATAAAAAATAAAAAATAAAAAATAAAAAAACGAAAAAGTGGTTAGGTTTGAAAGAGTATTTTCTCCTTTTCATCAGTAGATGGCGCTTTGCTTATGTAATATATACATTATGGATTTAGTTGTTTTTAACTTAATTAAAAATGTGTTATATATTAAAGATTTTTAAGAAGAAATATTTATAAATATATAAGTTTTTATAAGTATGTATGAAGTATTGCAAGTTATTATTTAAATGTTGAAATTATGTGTTATGAAATGTTTTAGGCTTGATTATAAATTACCCAGGAGTGTTTTTTAATTATGTAATTATGAATTGAGTAATTAATTCATTAGCCATTTTATTGTTAATAGCTATAGTATTTAAAGCTGGAATGAATCCACTAAGTTTATTCTGCCATATCTGAGGAAGTAGTGGAAACGAAAACGCAGTGTGGACTATCAGCGTTAATGTGCTTTTGAACTATTGAACTGTTGTTCCTGGTGTCGCTGTGCTTCTGACTTTTTGGATTAAACGTTGGTGATCAAGTTCTCAAGAGCCTTATTTCCTCCACGAGTGTCTCTTTTTGTGCCACTGCTTTATATTGCTTAAAACATGACAATCATACCTCAGGTGGTGCTGCAGGGCTGCCTATGTCGAATGCATATACTACACTGCCTATACATGTTTGGAAACAGGTAGTGTCAAGTTAGACATACCTTTTATTTTATGTGTGAGTCAGAGAGAGGTATCATTTCCAGGGTTCCTACTGAGCCAGTGTATGTGCTATGCATTGCCTCTTTGCCAAGGACAAGGCATACTGGGCACGCCTACTTCTGCCTACTGGGGCAGGCTCAGGTTGTTCCTCCTCTGAGTCACGCTGTGCCTGTGCAGGCCTTGGCAATGGTGGGGGGCTGTTTGGCCCTGCCCTATGCTGTTCCTGCTGCAGCTGTTTTCGCAGGGTCATACTGTGTAGCATGGCACATACCATGACAATTTGGGTACATGTAGTTGGTGAGTACTGCAAGGCTCCACCAGATGTGTCCAGGCACTGGAACCATGACTTGAGCATCCCAAACACATGCTTGATTACATTTCATGTTTGTGTGTGTGCCTCATTATGGAGTTCTTGTTCAGGTGTGTGTGCATTTCTGATGGGTGTCATCAGCCACGGCTCCAGTGCGTATCCAGCATCCCCCACTAGGTGACTGTCAGGGATGTCTCCATTGGCAAATGCCTGATACAGCCTGTGACAGATGCCAGTTATGAGAATTGTGGTAGCTTCCAGAGCAGCCAGCACACACATTCAGTATTATGCCCTGGGCATCACACATGACCTGGCAGTTGATGGAGTGGAAGCCCTTGTGGTTGATGTAGGCCCTACCCCAATCACCAGCTGGTGCTTTGATGTGTATGTGCGTGCAGTCAATTGCACCCACTACCTCAGGGTATTCCACTATTTGCTGGAAGAGACGCATATTGCTGGCCAATACCTCATGGGAATTGGGGAAATATACATGATCACCGACATGTGCTGACATAGCATTCAGGAACTGGAGCAGTACCCTTGATGCTGATGCCTGTGAAATCCCCATCATATCACCAGTTGGTCTCTGGAAGTTACCTGTTGCTAGTATTCTTAGGCCAACACATAACTTGGTTTCCACTGGGATGGGTTCCCTTCTGTTGGTTCTGTGTGTGAGGTGTGGCCTGCACAGCTCAACAATTTGCTGCAGGAGCTCTCTGTCCACTCTATAGTGCTCCACTATCTCCATCTCATGTAGCCCCTGGTAGGTTACCCTGGGTCTGTACACTCTTCTCTGTCTCCTCACTGTGGGTTGCTCAGCAGCATTCGCAATGGCACCACCCTCAGCATCTTGCACATGTTGCCTTATAACAGCAATGGCAGCCCTTAACATTTTTATGTCTCAGTTTTAGATTTTTAAGTTTTCACTTCTCTTTGTTGACTGCAGTGTTGCAGTGTTTCTGAGAAAAACATGGGGGAATGTTGTTTGCAGAGTTTTAAGTGTGGGCTGGGCTGGGCTAGTGTACTGCCTGTGTAATAGGTTGATTCTGACTGATTTCACCTGGCAGCTCTGCTAGTTCTCCTTGGTTAACTTCCTACTACTTCTTTTCCTTCCTTTTCCCTTTCTGTTTCCACAGGGGGCAATGCCGCGCAAACAAGGGCAAACAGGTGCACATGAGTGCACACACACGGACAAAGGCTTACGCAAGCTTACACAGGCTTAGGCAAGTGCACATTCAATTATAGAAGCTTAGACAGCCTTACACAGGCTTACACGGGTGCACACACACGCACACAGGCTTAGACGGGTTTACACACGCGTACACAGTGTAAGCAGCTTTGCAAGAAACTTTAGTGATAGCCACGGCGTACACCTTCGGTTTCTGGGTTTCAGTTTAGACAACTGTAGACACACCTCTTTTAGTTCTGAGTAACTCACAGCAAACACATGCCACTCTGCTCCAATAAGCTTACAGTCTTTTTGATACATGCCCCCTCATGATGTCACCCATCTTCTACTCTGTTACTCCTCTTATCCTACTCTTGCACTCTAGGGATATGGTTCACATAGCAGGAATAATTGGGATTCACTATCCTTATCCTCATTTGCATAGGATTGCCTACTAATGCTTGGTTACATCTCTCAGACTGAGCTTGCCCCCTTAGCAACCACTACTCAGTAGCCATGTTGTCTTCAGCCTGCCATTCACTTGCATGGCAGATGAATATTTTGAATTATATCCATATTTTTGGCTTTTAAATTTTGATTTTCTGATTTTTAGTGTGCCACACATTTGTGCGGTGCTGTGCTACGCTTAAACATCGGAGATCGAGGAAAAAAAATATTTTTTATTATTTTGCAACACATAAAAATGCCAATGGCCATATATTTGGTCATTGGCATGCTTCATCAACTGGATGCATCCTTTATTTGGAGCTGTCATGGCTCCGTTTTGCTATTTGCAGAATGGTACTCAGTTGCCAACTGAGTACATATCTGCAAATAACACTACTCTTACTCGGACAGGTTAGTGTTTCCTGGATCGCAAATTTACCTCATTTGCATAGCTTTCAGCAGTAAATGAGGTAATTTGCATAAACTAACCCTGTCCGTGCAAGAGTCCTTTTAGGAGCTCTCTTGCACACCCCTGCCGGCTGTTTCTGGATCGCTCGGCAGACATGTCGGCTTGCTGGAGTCTTACTCTACTCTTAGACTCCATGCAAGCCTTTGTGAATCCGGCCCTAAAATTAATACTGAAAACAGCTCTGACATCTAGGAACAAAATCCGAGCAATAAACCAATTTGCTCTTCCTGTTCTAACTTACAGTTTTGAGGTAAATGACTGGCCCCAAAATGTACTGGACGAGCTGGAGAGGAAAACAAGAAAAATGCTTCATGTTTATAAAAATGATTTATAAGAATCAGTGCACACCAAGACTATATATTCCCTGTTCTAAAGGAGGCATTGGCCTCCTTGAACATGATTACATGTATAGATCTGTAATCATAGGACTGCATACATATTTGTTGACCTCACAAGATCAAAACATAGAGAAAGTTTTAATACATGAGGAAAACAAGTCTAAGATGCCTTCCTTGCTTAGTTTAGCAGAAGCATATCATTTGTCAAGCAGGAATGGAACTCAAACCAGAACTAGAAAAAAATCATGCAGCAACTGACTGAATGTGCCAAAAACAGAAGAATGAATATAAAGTGAAGAATCAGATGTGAAGGCAACTTCTTCTGGCTTTTCCCGGTTAGGGATCACCACAGCAGATCATCTTCCCACTCATGATTGGTAGTGGAGTTTTACGGTGTTGAGTTGCCAACCCAGTGCCCAACCTTCCACAGAAGGCACACACTCACACCTAGGGCCAATTTAGAGTGCCTGATCCACCAACTGCATGTCTTTGGGATGTGGGAGGAAACCGGAGCACCCGGAGGAAACCCACACGACCACAGGGAGGACATGCAGACTCCACACAGAAGGCACCCTATCCAAGAATCAAACTGGAGAACCTCTTGCTGTGAGACGGCAATGCTAACCGCTGAACCACCATGGCTGCCCTCAGATGTGAAGGCATCAAATGTAGAAAATGCATAAATATAGTTGCAATACAGTAAACTGGAACAACTGCATACCAGTCAGGGTTTAATGCAAGAATGGTTAAAAAGAGGACAATTTAAACCAAAATATGAAAGGTTACTATTGGCAGCTCAAGATAGTGGGCCACATGCATGTTCATTTGCAAAGTCCATTGAACATTTCAGAGAAACTGACAAATGCAAGTTTTGTAAAAACATAGGAAGCAGTAGCATATATTGTTGCTAGGTGTGCTACACTAATGGCAGAAGGCCTGTATATTGAAAGGCATAATAATGTGATAAGCCTGTTGCAATTGGGACTGTGCAAACATAATACTGAAGTAGCTGAGAAGCATTGGAAACATGAGCCACAAAGCATTATAGAGAATGACAAAGTTTATACCATATGGGATCACCCATTACCAACAGTTCAAAAACAGATGTGAGAAAATCAGATATAGTAGTTCAGGAAAAGAAGACAAAAGTAGCATTGACCACTGAAAGTAGTAGAGTGTTTTACATACAGAAAAACACAACGTTATAAAATACCAGGACTTCCAGGCACAAATGAGGGCAATGTGGAAGAAGGATACCCAGACAGTTCCAATAGTAGTAGGAGCAATGGTCTCATAAAAAGACTTTACAGTTGTATTTAGATATGTTACCAATACATGTAACTTGGTATGAATTGTAGAAGGAGTCAATGCTGGGCACATTGTGGGAGAGTGCTACATAATGAATATTCACAAGCCAGGTGTGCAGGTGTGAAAATGCATAGCTTCTGGCACACCAGCAGAATGCTTCTTTACCAGGGTCACACAATCACTTATAGCATGGTAAGGTCAGTTGAGCAGTTACTGCCATTATTGTGGCCTGCGAATATTCATTGTGTAGCACTCTCCCTACCTTGTGAATATTCATTATGTAGCACTCCCCCTGGTTTGTGAATATTCATTGTGTAGCACTCCCCCTGGTTTGTGAATATTCATTGTGTAGCACTCTCCCTGGCTTGTGAATATTCATTGTGTAACACTCTTCCCGGCTTGTGAATATTCATTATATAGCACTCTCCCTGGCTTGTAAATATTCATTATGTAGCACTCTCCCTGGCTTGTGAATATTCATTGTGTAGCACTCTCCCTACCTTGTGAATATTCATTATGTAGCACTCTCCCTGGCTTGTGAATATTCATTGTGTAGCACTCTCCCTACCTTGTGAATATTCATTATGTAGCACTCTCCCTGGCTTGTGAATATTCATTGTGTAGCACTCTCCCTACCTTGTGAATATTCATTATGTAGCACTCTCCCTGGCTTGTGAATATTCATTGTGTAGCACTCTCCCTACCTTGTGAATATTCATTATGTAGCACTCTCCCTGGCTTGTGAATATTCATTATGTAGCACTCTCTCTGGCTTGTGAATATTCATTATAGGTTCATAGGTTCATAGGTAGGTACTAGGCTATCAACCCGAGGGCCTACATAAGCCTAGCCAACAAGGGTCCCTGGCTTACGCCACCCAAGAAAGTTATTTTCCTGTGCCACTGTCGAGCAGAGACACAGAAGTGATCCTCTGGGGTATTTCCTATTTCCCATCCACTCATCAAGATTTTTCTTGAAGAGTGCTAATGAAGAACTTTGATTGACATAGATGGGTAGCCTGTTCCAGAGTATGGGAAGTCTCTGGGACAGGAATCTATCCCTCCAGCATGTCCTGTTTATTGTGGTGACAAGGTTTAGGTCCCTAGACTGTGTAGCTCGGAGGGATTGGGATTTCTTTAGGTGTAGCATGTCCAACAGCTCTGGGTTTGACATAGCTTTATATGTTAGGCAGGGATCACCTCGGAGTAGGTGATATGCTACGGAGTAAAGCTGGAGTTTTTTGAGACGGTCAGTGTAAGGCATCTGTTTGAGGTCAGTAATCCTCTTTGTGAGGTACTTTTGTAGCCTTTCCAGCTGCTGCAGATGTCTTGTGAGGTACATTCCAAAAGGGGCATTGTAGTCTATAATGGGTCTAATGAGTGTTGAGTAGAGGGGAACAATTACCTCTTTTTTCCTGGATGAGAACCCTTTTATGATGAGGTGTGCCACGTAGAAGGACTTCCTGACTACTGCGGCGATGTGACTTTCAAAGCTGTCTATGTAGTATTTCATGGGTACCAAGTTTTTACCAAAGGGGATGACAATGTACTTTTTGGCATTGAGCTTGAGGCCATGGCTCTGACACCAGGCATCTGTCTCAGCGAGGCCCTTCTGTAGGTTTTCCACATCATTTGGGGACTTGACTATGGTTCCTAGTTTGCAGTCATCTACAGACTTTGTTAGCCAGAGGTCTTCTGTGTTAGCCTGTACTTTAGAGAAGTAGATACCAAAGAGGAGAGGTCCCAGGACTAAACCCTGTGGTACTCCACTCGTCACTGGTTTGAGGTCAGATTTGGAGTGTGCAACTTTTACAGTGTGAGTTCTGTCAGTGAAACAGTTGGAAACCCATCTTGTGACATAGGAATTTATACCTAGTTTAGTGAGTTTAGCTATAATTCCAGAATGGGGGATGGTGTCTAAAGCCTTGGCAAGGTCAAGATAGGCTGTGTGAATCACCTTACCCTCATCTACGGCTTTGGTGACTGCCTCAAAGAAGTTGATCAGGTTCAGGAGGCATGATCTGCCTTTCACAAACCCGAACTGGGTGGGATCCAGAGTTTGGAGGTTACCAATGTCTTTGTTTATGAGTTCCATGATGATACGTTCCATGGTCTTGCAGACCAGACTTGTCAGGCTAATAGGGCAATAGTTTCTGGGATCAGTGGTGGCTCCCCCTTTGTGGAGTGGGATAACTGTTGCTGTACACCATTCAGTGGGCACAAAGCCTGATGTGAGGCTATGAATGAACATGGTGCTTAGGTGGGGAGCCATTTCGTTCTGAAGTTTGTGTAAAATGCAGCCTGGGATGTTGTCCAGTCCCATGGATGCTGTGTTTTTGACTTTAGAGAGTGCAGTTTTTACCTGCGTAGTTGTGATTACAGGGACTCTGCATTCCTGTATAGATATGGGCCCTTTAGGGGGTGAGGGGGGAGGTAAAGTTAGCACTGAATCTATCTGCCAGGATGTTGGCAATATCAGTTGGTTCTGTAATTTTCATGCCATTGTGCTGTAACTCAGAGCAGATCTGGGTGTTGCCATTGAGATTCTTGACATAGCTATAGAATGCTTTGTGGTTGTCCTTAGAATCAGTGGCAATTTTGTTTTCTTAGCTAGCTTTGGAGGATCTTATAAGGGATCTCAGCTTCTTACTGAGGCTGACCAGGGAGGTCCTCTACTCATGGGATTTTGCTCTCTTTGGCAACAATTTCTTTCTACTGTTGTACAGTTTGTTTATGACTGGGGACCACCAGATTGGCGTCCTTTTTTTGGAGGATAGCGTCTTGGTTCTGTTTGGGATAGCACGATCCATGCACTCATGTAAGTGCTTATAGAATGCATTTGTGTAAGATTCAGCAGTCATAACTGTATTGTCCACCTGCATGGGTATCATGAAGTACACCACTTCTGTCTTAAGAAGCATGAAGTTGGCTTTGGAGAAATTTTTTTACTGTGGCTTCCTTAATGGGGGGTGAGGGCAGGATGTGGATATCAAGGGTGATTAGCTTATGGTCGGATCGGACCAACGAGGAGTTGACTTCAGGTGTGGAACACCAGTCACTCATGCTGGTAATGACTTGGTCTAGGATATTGTTGCCCCTGGTGGGGGTGTGGATAAGTTGATCCAGGGCATTGTAGTTTATGAATTCCAGAAAGTACTGTGTGAAGGAGTTGGTACATGAGTAGTTTTCCCAGTTAATGGTGGGGTAGTTGAAATCGCCCATTATTAGGGTGTTTGGTTGAACCCTAATATTTTCCAGTACATCAAGAAAAGAGGAGTGGGAATCTTGGGGCATGGTGGGGGATCTGTAGCAAGCTGCAATTTGGATTGCAGTTTTGCCCAGAGTTAGTTGCACTTGGATAACTTCGGATGCATTATGCTGAGCAACTAGCCTGGAGGTGTGGATATCCTTAATGAATATGGACACACCTCTGCCTTTGGTTTTCTAGTCCAGGTTACATGGCTGAAAAGTGTGGTATGAGTTATAGCCTGGTAGTGCAGGGGTGCTCTCTGGAGCCTTGAACCAGGTCTCAGTCACTACACAGATATCAATGTTCTCCATTTTAAGGAATGCCTCGAGTGAGTGCATTTTGAGATTTAGACTTCTAGCATTGAGTAGCATTACCCTCAGTTTTTGCTTGCCTGTTCCTGTTACAGTGATGAATTTGTCATTTGAATCTTGCCTAAAAAAGGCACTATAGGGGCGGCAAGAGCCTTAGCCAGTATCCGGAATCCCAGGGGCGACAGGTGCAGGCCATCTCTGGCAAAGCATCATGGCCTGTCAACCATGTCATCCCAAGCAGACAGATACTGGATCCCCCTAGAATGACACCAGAAGCTCAGCCAATTGTTGAAGTCAATAATTTTGTCTTTGTACTGTGGTATCATTCTGGGCGAAGGCAGAATGCTACTCAGGGCTAGAGTCATACCTGCCTGGGCTACAAGATCAGAGAGCTCTTCCATGTCTCTTTTCATGTAGTCCAGGGAGGTACGTCTCAGGTCATTCACACCAACATGGACAATGACAGAGTCATATTTGTACTTGTTGTGGTGTGACCTGAGTGTGTGGGTTATGTGGCAGATCCTGGCACTCAACAGGCAGCTGACAGTAACCTTCTCCTTGTTTAGCCTGGTGAGTGGGACATCAGTGTGCCTGACTATAGATTCACCTATGACTAGTGTGCTGGCCTTGTTTTGCCTTATTGGCTGTGGTTGAGTGGCACACTGAGTCTATGGGATATGTGTCATTTGGGTTGTGTTGGGGGGTGGATGTTGCTTGCATTTCTGCTTTGGAGGTCCCTGTTGCTTGGGCAGATTATTATTGAGAGCCTCCATGAATGTTTTTGTGTTTCTATGTGTGGATTTTGGTGGTGTAGATTTAGTGAGACTATGTGATAAGTGTGGTTTGGTGCAAGTGTTTACCTTCACCTCTTGAATGTCAAGTTCAGTCTTGGTAGGAGAGAGCTTTACCTCCAGTTTGGCTAGATAAGTGCATCTCTCACAGGTTGTAGTGTCAGGTGGTAGGAGGAGAGGGTTGTCTGTGTACATGCGGCAATTTCTACATTGCCCCAAGGTGCCCAGATTAATCAGATAGACAGGAAAGAACACTGAGAGCTGACCCTTGGACATGCCTGAATAAAAAACTATTTTCCTCTAGATAAGTGAGGAAAGTGAGTACAAGAGCTGTTTTTCTCTAAGCAAGTGAGAAAAGTAATTGCAAAAACATTTTTCCTCTAGGTAATGAGGAAGGTTTACTCCTATAGTAATTCGTAGCTTATTTAGTGCTTACAGCAAGTTCTGAACAAGTGCTGAGCATGAAAAGCAAATTCAAGTGCTAAAACTAAGAAACTATATCTGCACTAGACTAGTTACAGGAAAGAAACAAGTGCAAATTGCAGGCTTTCAAATCAGAAAGTTGAGAGAGATGGAAAAGATGGCCCAGACAACCAATAACTACAATTTATGGGCCAGAACCACTCCTTATGTGATAGACAGGTTACCTAGTGCTTACCACTCCCACTGACAAGCTAGAAGGCTTCCCTCCAACACAGAAAGGCTTGGGGGGGCTCAGAAGCTTACATACAGTTTTGGATACAGCAAATCTGTAATTGGACTACACTAGTTACAGGAAAGGTAGGAAACAGGCTTACATTTTTTTTTTTTTATTATTATGTAGCAGTCTCCCTGGCTTGTGACTTTTCATTATATAGCACTCTCCCTGACTTGTTGTGAATATTCATTATGTAGCACTCTCCCTTGCTTGTGAATATTCATTATGTAGCACTCTCCCTGGCTTGTGAATATTCATTATGTAGCACTCTCCCTAGCTTGAACATGTTATGCCAGCACTCATGCATGCCTGATCCCTCTCTGGCCATGTCAAGCTAACTTTATTATATTTACAGCTGTGTAGTTGCCATGTTTTTATTTGTTTGTTTGCTTGTTTGTTTTAATACCCTCTCTGGCATATGTATTTTTCCATAGTGAGTCAAAGTCCAGTGTATTTGGCATTTAAATAATGTTATTACTACTCAAGTTTATTTCCTAATGTTAGTTACTGGCACAAGAAATTACATTACTGCAGCTCTCCTGTGTAACATGGAACTGCTCACATATTGTCTATATTGCATTTTATTTTCTGCCTATACAATATAACTGTGCTTACATAAACGTATGCAATACAGACCTCCAGGCTTTACCCAAGAGAGAAATGAGCATAATGTACTGGTTTTACGTTGATCTTACACATATTACTTATGTGACAAACTGTGGAAGCACTCACATTAGTGATGAAGCCATAAGAATCAATGTTCACACAATGACTGATTTGTACTGGCCATTAAATTCATGGTATTGTTGTCAAAGAAAATGTAGAAAAACGGCACGTTTAGTATGTGTTGCTAGCATACTTCTCGACCTCTTAGAAATATGGACAAAGACACAAATAATGGGGGTCCAAAGGCCCAATATCAGGAACAGATTTTAATTATTGATAATAAAACCTAGAAGGCTGCTAGAATAACAAGTCTTGTGCTAGCATGCATTTTTGAAGGCTATAAAGTGTAAAACTCAAATGTCTGTCTTTATTGATTAACTTGAGTTCTCTCTAATTTGCCAGAAAACCACACACTTTATGAGGAACATACCTAAAATATAATACAGACCTCTGGACATTCTGCAAAAATCTGGACAGTTGAGAGGCATGCTTGCCAGATATGCCGTTGTACGCACGCAATGATCTGGTATGTTCCTGTTTTAAAACACAGCTTTGTTTCTGTCATGCTGACATAATGTATCAGTCATCCAAAGATTTCTTTAGATGATTTAAATCTTGTTGGAATTACTGTGTGACAATGTTATACACTCTACCATCATGCAGGTACTGACAGACATCACATATATCTTAGTTTCATCTGCCATTAATCTGCAAACCTTTCCAGTTTGAGCAATGCTGTCTGAGATTCAATACCTGGAAGTCATATAACAGCACTGAGATTAAACAGAGATTGAATTGCTCTATTTTGTCATTGATGGGTGTCGGTGCCTGCAGTGTGGTGGTAAGTCATCACTCGTCATCTAGTTGTGTGCACTTCTGAGTAGCCTGCAATACTGTTCACACCACTGTAATAAATGCGTCTGTCTAATAATACTTAAATGTTTCTGCAATTTATTTTTATTTTATTGGCTGGGATATCCAATTGGGTAAAGTCCATTTATAGTGGATGTCAAGGGAGAATAGCTCCAGAGATATGGTTTAATACTAGAGTATCCATACTGTAAATTTAATTTCAGAAAAGACAGAGTATGAGTGCATGCAGAGAAACATACTGCGAGTATGACAAAAAAAAAATAGGCACGTCAGTACAAATAACACAAGAGTTGCAGACATTCATACATGCAGTATTTACAGTGTCAGCTGTATTTCTAATCTTTAGTACTTCATGCAGAACCTTCTATCACATGGATCTGGTGAGATGGATAGGATGACAGCACAGTGATATATAACACTGCAGTGTTGCGAGTGTTGGTGAACATTCCAAAGTTTGCCTCAAATGTTTTGCACATCCCTCAGTAGATAATTGCTTACCTTTGTGAGTAGTAAGACATACAGTCAACCACAGATGCCACACACTGAAATACATATAAATGTGTATGACTTGCATGTTGATGTAAAGTTAGTTGCTCTACAAATTTTGTATATGAGTTTCATTAGTTATTTATTTATTTTTAGATAGTTATGAACAAATCTCACTGGGTTGCAAGCAGACTCTCATCAGCAGAGGTCCAGGGAGTGACACTCCACTTAGTAAAACAGATGACCAGTATCAGCACTGCCTGCACACATCAATTACCCATCAGTCACACAATAGAAAAAGGAGGTTACAGAAAACAAACTACAGACCTCAGAAAAAAGTGCATAAGCGGTCTACATGCTGTCTCTCTCTGTACTACTGGATTACCATGTCCTATAAAGCCACGCACTTAAGTCTCTGCACAGCAAGTACAAGTATGACTCTGTCATTGTCCATGTTGGTGTGAATGACTTGACATACCTCCCTGGACTATAGGAAGAGAGACATAACTGAGCTTTCAAAGTATGTGTCCCAGGCAGGTATGATCTTAGCCCTAAGCAGCATGCTACCTTCACCAAGAATTAAACCACAATACCACCAAAAAATAATTGACTTCAATAATCAGCTTAGTTTCTGGTGTCATTTCAAGGGATCCAGTATCTGTCTGCCTGGGATGACATGGTTAACAGGCCTTTATGCTTTTCCAGAGATGGCCTCCACCTGTTACCACTGGGATTCCGGATACTGGCCAAGGTTCTCACCTCCCTCACTGTGCCTTTTTTAGGCAATGTCCCAAAGACAAATCTTCCAACATAAAAGATCTGTCAAAAAGCAAATTGAAGGTCATGCTGCTTAGCGCTAGGAACCTTAACCTGAAATTGCACTCACTGGAAGCTCTCCTTGCACTGAAAGATGTCGATATTTGTGCGATCAACAAAACTTGGTTCAGGGCTGCAGAGAGTACCCCTACTTTACCTGTCTATACCTCTTTCCACACATTCTGACCCCAAAATGAGGTTGGGAAGACTAAGGGTGGTGAAGTCTCTATCTTCATTAAGGAAAGGCACATCTCCAGACTGGTTTGCCAGCATGATGCACTGGAACTAATCCAGGGGCATCTGATGGTTGGCAAGACACCCATCCAAGTTATAGCCAGGTATAGACCTCCCTCCATGACTCAGAACACCAACTTCTCTTACTTGGATCTACTTGAATCTATCAAGGTGGCCCCCAACACCCTGATTCTTGGTGACTTTAACATCTACCCCACCATAGAATGGGTGAACTATTCCTGCACTAATGCACTCACTCAACGATTCCTTGACTTCATCAGTTCTCATGCAATAGACCAGCTCATCTCATCAACCACAAGGGGAGATAACAGTATGGAATTGGCTATCATCAACATGGGCGACCGCTGCACCACTCCCATAGTATGTTTCTCCCTGATGAGATCAGATCATTGGACTGTCTCATTTGAAGTCTCTATCCCACCCAGCCACCCAACTATAATCAAGCTAAAAATCTTCTCAAAAACTGACTACAACCTACTAAGGGAGGGTATCAGCAGCTTCATACCACCACCACCCTCAGAGAATGCAGACAACTATGGTGAACAGTACACCAATGCAGTATACAAGCACTTGTTCAACTGCATGGACTCAGCCATACCCAACAGAACTAAAACCTGTTCATCAAGGAAATACAAACCTGGACATCCTCTATCAACAGGCTTTACAACAAAAGGAAGAAACTGTTCTCCTAGGGTAAAAAGGAACAAATTCCAAATGAGAAAAACTCCCTCATTAGCCTCAACAAGCAAATTAGATCACTAGTGAGAGCCTCTAAAGCCAATTGTGAATTGAAACTAGTCTCCAAAACAAAGGGAAACCACAAAGCCTTCTTCAGTTATGTCAGAAACTTCCATGGCAAGGCCCAGGTTTGTTCCGAATTAGTACTTAACAGCATTATTTACACTGATCCTATTGACTTAGCCAACCTGCTAGCAGATAGGTTCAGCACAAACTTCACCCCCTGTCCCCCAAAGGCCCTTTTGACATCCCCAATACTTTTCCCACACCTCATATCTCCATAGATCAAGCGTTAAAGGCACTATCCAAGGTAAAGAATACAGCTTCCATGGGACCGGATAGTATCCCAGGCTGTATTCTGCACCATCTCCGTCAAGAACTGGCTTCACCACTGAGCATCCCATTCAACCACAGCCTAAGTACAGGCTTCATTCCAGCAGAGTGGAGAACTGCCATGTCATCCCCTTGCAGAAAGGTGGTGCTACTACTGACCATGGAAACTATTGACTCATTAGCTTGGCAAGTCTGATCTGTAAAGCCATGGAGTGTATTATTATGACTCTCATAAATATGGGCATAGGCAATCTCCTAGCACTTGACCCTACCCAGTTCGGATTCGTCAAGGGCAGATCTTGCCTGTTGAACCTGGTTGACTTCTTTAATACTGTTACCAAGGCCCTGAATGAGGGAGAGTCAGTACATATACAGCTTACCTTGACTTGGCCAAGGCCTTTGACACAATCCCCCACTCGGGCATCATCGAGAACCTAATACAACTTGGCATAAATCCCTATCTCATCAGGTGGGTGGCCAACTGGCTCACTGACAGGACCCTCAAGGTCAAAATACAGACCTCCAAATAGCCTCCAATAGCAGACCTGTCACTAGTGGAGTTCCCTGAGGAACTCCACTAGTGACAGGTGCCTCCACCTCCAATAGCAGACCTGTCACTAGTGGATTTCCCCAGGGATCTGTCCTGGGACTCCTACTGTTTAGCATCTACTTTTCAGAGGTCCAAGTAAAGACAAAAGCCCTGTGGCTGACCAAGTTTGTGGATGACTGTAAGTTGAGTGCTGTCATTGACTCCCCAAATGATGTTAACATACTGCAAGAGGGCCTCACAGCAACTAATGACTGGTGTCAAAGTCATGGCCTCAAGCTAAATGCAAAAAAAAAAATGTATCATCACACCATTCAGCAAAAACATGGCCCCTACTGATTACCACATCAACGGCAACCCCTAAGCACACAACCTGTGGTGAGAGACCTGGGTACTCAGGTTGATAGCAATCACACATCCGACCATCATATAGCAGCAGTGGTCAGAAAAAAACCTTTTACTTGGTTCATCTCATAAGTAAAGAGATTGCATCCAGAAAAAAAGGAGGTTATTACCTCTCTGTACTCCTCCCTCATGAGACCAATAATTGAGTATAATGCCCCGTTTGGTATGTACCTCTCCAAAGATCTGCACCAACTGGAAAGGCTACAGAAATACCTCACAGAGAATTCATGGCCTCCAAAACCTGTCCTATGTGGACAGGCCCAAATCACTGTCACTCTGCTCGGTATCATACAGATTGCTCAGTGGTGATTTGTGTCTCTCCTACAAGGCAATCTCAGACCCTGCCCTACCAGAGATGCTGCATCTCTGTAAGTCTAACTTCTCGCACATTACCCACTCAAAAGGCCTTAATCTAATATGCAACATCAGTAAAACCTGCTAGACAGGCAGGTTTGTCTCCCAGATGTTGCCCCATCTCTGGTGTAGACTTCCCATACACGTCAAACAGAGTACTTTGTGACCCTTTTCAAGTGCAACCTTGATGGGTGGATGGGAAAACACAAATTTGTTCCAGGGGTTCCACTTGTGTCCATCACTGACAGGGGTGACAGGTGCTGACTGAGGTTTATTTTTGGGGATAAACTGTTGGCTAGGCTTGTAAGGGCCCCAGGGTCCTTAGCCTAGTAAACTCCTATGAACCTATATGCAGCATTTATTCTTGGGTACTGGTGTGTAGTAGGGTGGTCACCAAAATACCATGGAAATTTGTGGAATGCCTGTCTACTGTTCCTTGTGCAGCCATCCTGTGGTTGTACAGCTCCCCGAATTCCCAAGTGTCGTATCATAGACTTTTTTTTTCTGCTTTCCTCATGCCTCCCATTCAGTGATGACTTCTCTTCTTTCCTAAATAACTCTCCCTGTCTCCTTCTCATTCATAAGGGAACCTCCTCCTGTTTGTGCATTTCACTCAGTTCACTCATATATACACTTTGAAATCCCTAAATCCATTACTCACTAACCTTTTGCCATAGTTCCTATATATATTGAGCACCATGGCAAAAGATTAGTGCATAATGGACTTAGGGATTTCAAAGTACTTCTATAATAGCAAGCAGTATGGAAGCTGATAGTGACAAGTTTCACCTTCTCTTCCTCCTGCTTTCCAGCAAGAAATGAATGTAATCTTACAGGGTCAGAAAAGGGAGACTGCTAAAATTCTCAGTCAAGACTGCCCATATTCAAAGAAGCTGTCCACATTTTGTTGGATCTCCCCTCTTATTGCAAAAGTAAAGACTACCCCCTCCCAAACTGCATGCTTCTCTAAGCAAGTTGTATAAGCTTCTTTGGTCTAAAGTCTATGTTTTATTGAACTTAGCCTCCCAATGAGAAGACAGGTTTTACTTTATATACAGAATGCAAGATTTCTCCTGATCTCTAAATAATAGTAACAGCTACAAGCCATTCTTGCTGGAGTCCCCTTTGTTTTCTGCTCCTGCTTCTGTAACTCTTCCTGTTCTTGCCTCACTCACCTTAGTGTTCTCTGTCATGGCTGTGCTACACACTCACTTACATATCTAAGTATTCCCCCTTTCCTTACCCTCTGCTTTTGCTTCCTGTTTCTCTTCTGTTTTATTGTGCTCAATTGCATTGCTCAGTTGCTCACTTCTGAGCAATACTGCATTACAAGCCTTCAGTATTTGCAGATTCACATTTTTTCCACTCACCTCCAAGTCACATTGAAGTTATAGCTCTATAACAACTCCCAGTACTCAGTCACCCAATTAAGCACCAACATGTCTTCAAGTTAACCAATCCTACCCCATCGCATCTCCTATATCTCACCAATCTTACCAACTATAATGATAAATTCTAGTCATACCTTCTTCTCTGCAAGAAACTTCCACCCCGAAAATAATGCCCCCTAAGACCATTGTTACTGTCTGTTGCCTTTCTCACATACCTATTTATATTTCTACGCTTTTCAGATAACTTTACAATAAAACACACCTCAAACACCACATACAATATGAAAGCAAATACATAAACCCTCATTTCTATACCCACCCATTACAAACAACTCTTGAAACTGTTAACCTATATATCTAAAATGCAATTCATTGCACAAGTTTACTTACTGAAGAATCCATACCTCCCATACAAAACAATCAAAGATCAAGTGGCCAAACTATACTTTATTGCCCATAAATTATAACACTCATGTACAGTCCATCTAAACCCTGGCCCTCCTATTGTTAATAATCAGTCTTTCTAATAAGGCAGTCTCAATCATAAACACCTAAACATTGCTTCTATCAATTCTTGCATCATCAATAATAAATGGACCACTATCAAACAGAGGCTTAATGTGTAACAACTACATACTATTGCCCTGTCAGAAACATGGCTAACATATAATTTTTGCCTTCTACATACATGCAGAATAATGGCAGTCTACTTTTTGATAACAGACTTGGCAACAGAAGTGAAGGTGGAGTTACTCTAATGATTAGAAAGACCATTTTCATTGACGTTATAGATTACAACATAAATGATTACAAAAAAAGCATCTATTGTGTTGGGTGCCCATCTCCATCTGTGTATTACTGCTGTTTGCATTCCTTCTCCTTTAATACTGTAAACCCTACTTAATGTATTTCCACAAGGTCTTTCAAAAATGATATTATTCTTGAGAACCTATACTGTAGAAGCAGAGATTAATAATGAATTAAATGTTCCAAAGACTTGGTCTTGGTCAGCTAGTACAGCAGCCCACTAGGCCAAACACACAAACGGAAAATCACTCTACACTAGACGTCATACTTGCAAATAAAAAGCATAGGCACTCCAACATCCATATCCAGAGAACTCCATTAAGGACTACCACCCTTTTAGTTCTTTCTGATATTCTGAAATCAGAAAAGATCCCCACCACCAAAATCATTATAGGCAGACCATTCCTAACTATGAAGTCCAACAAATGATTAATCATTTGCAGGACATTGTCGAGTCCTTTTTATAGACACTGTAAGACCTTATTCTTGCCCTGTCTTTCTTCACTAGTTTCCTTTCTCGGATTCAGGAATCTCTGCACCTTACTACTAAAGGAAGGCTTTAGTTCCTAGCTAATGACTTGAAACAATAAATGAAGCAAATGATCTCTGCCTGAAAAATCATAGAAACAGACCCCTCCAACAACAACAATCTGCATCAACAGTCTCTAACCCTAAGAAAATCAACTAGGATTACTACAAATCTCTCTGTCTAAGACAAAGCCAAAATACTTTCTCTTCCCAGCTAAAACTGTTTTTGTAGGAACTAAAGCAACTCACAAGAAATGTTATAAATTCTTCCTCCACAGAAAATGCCAAAATAATCATGCTATCTTTCCTAATGACTACAGGAATTACCTTCTTTCAAAACTAAAACAAATTATTAATTTCTATCCTCCCTTCCCATGCAACCTTCATGATGAAGTATCTCAGACTCCCACACAGCTTTATTTTCTGGCTGACTACACTGCCAACTTTCACTAAACCACTAAAACAATTCAAGAAACTAAATCCCTTCCATTTAGTCAAAGGTCATTCGGATCCAAATTTTCTAAACTTCATCCAATGTTTCTTAAACTAGGAGCAGAAAAAATTGACAAACCACTAATCTATATATTTTGTTTATTCCTAACTACTGGAAAAGTCCCAAATGCCTTTAATCATTCTATCATCATCTTATTATTCTTCTTTTTTCGGCTGCTCCCATTAGGGGTTGCCACAGTGGATCACCTGTTTCCATTTCTTCCTGTCCTCTGCATCTTGCTCTGTCACACCAACCATCTGCATGTCCTCTCTCACCACACCCATAAACCTTATCTTAGACCTTCCTCTTTTCCTGTTACCTGGTAGATTCATCCTTAGCATCTTTTTCCCAATATACTCTGCATCCCTCCTCAGCACATGTCCAAACCAATGTAATCTTGCCTCTCTGGCTTTGTCTCCAAACCTTTCAACCTGGGATGACCCTCTAATATACTTATTCCTAATCCTGCCCATCCTCGTCACACCCAGTGCAAATCTTAACATCTTCACTTCTGCCACATCAAGCTCTGACTCCTGCCTTTTTGTCAGTGCCACTGTCTCCAACCCATATAGCATAGCTGGTCTCACTGCCCTCTTGTAGACCTTCCCTTTCACTCTTACTGGTTACTCGTCTGCCACAAATTACTCCTGACACTCTTCTCCACCCACTCCATCCTGCCTATACTCTCTTCTTCACCTCTCTTCCACACTCACCATTACTCTGAACAGTTGATCCCAATTATTTAAACTTATCCACCTTCGCCACCTCTACTCTCTGCATCCTCACCATTCCTCTATCCGCCTTCTCATTCGCACACACACTTATTCTGTTTTAGTCCTGCTGACCTTCATTCCTCTTCTCTCTAGAGCATATCTCCAACTCTCCAGGGTCTCCTCCATCTGTTCACTACACTCACTACAGATCACAATGTCATCTGCAAACATCATAGTCCACGGGGACTCCTGTCTGATCTCATCATACGGCAACTAAAAGTCCAAACACCCACACAAGTTAAAGAGTTGTTAGATAGCTAAAGACCTATCTCCACCCCAGACCCATTAACAAAAATATGCAAAAGACATTGCTTTAAATATTTCTTTAAAGACATTATAGTTATATTTTCTTCTGTGACCAACAACACAGCTTCCAAAAGTCATTCACAATTATGACAGTTATACTTATAACCTGAAATAGTATTTGTAATAGCCTAAATGATGGAGACATTAGAACAAGAGTGTTTGTTGTTCTAACATGAGTGTCTGACACTGTAAGCCGCAAACTTGTTCTACAGAAATGTAAAAATCTCAGCTTTAGTGAGAACACAATAACCTGGTTTCTAAATCACTTTAAAGGATGAACCCTAAAAAATTTTCTCCAGTGCTTTCTCTGATCCTTCAGTGCTTACTACTGGTGTGACACAAGGTTTGGTTCTAGGTCCTTTACTGTTTTTACTGTTCATATATGCCACAATTCGGGATATCCACATTAGATTCTCAAAATGCATGCAGATGATATTTTGTTAAAGGAGTCCAGTAAAACTCTTCAAACCCTCCAAACTAATCTACAAGCTAAATTCGCTGCTCTCTGTAAATGGATTCTGGCAAACAGGCTCCTAGTCAACACTATTGCAATGTTATTCTCTATGTAAGTAAGCTATTATCCATACAAACCTGCTGATTCAGGAACTAAAAGGCAATGTCATTCCTAACATTAAGGAACAAAAGAACACAAAACTAACTTTGATTCCTCTCCTTAACTTATCAACTTGTTCAGACAATACCACCTTTAAAGTGCTCTGTCAACTGAAATTGTGTTATTGTATCTCCCACGTCCTCTCTCCACATCTCAGAAATGCATAGCTAAATTTGTCTTATTTCTCAAACCTGAATATGCCTTACCATTACTGTGTATGAATTCGGAGTACAAGTGTCAAAAAATATAAACAACTGAATTAAAAATATATAGGTCTGCTCTCCATGCCAGCCAAAACACACACCATTGGAAATTCCTGGACACTCTACACTGGCTCCATATAATAAATATATTTCACTAGGTACTGTAGTATTTAAAATTCTTCATCTCAGTTACTGCCTACATCTGAAAAGGAAACAAACACCAGAGACCAAACCTACTCACTTAGAGGTAGCCAAGGCAATATTCGTGTTATATCCGGACAAAGATTTAAACAAGGTATTGGTGAGAAAGACTTTACCAGAATAAACTCAGCTCTTTGGAACAATCTGCCAAATAAAGAAAAGCAATATTATACCTTATGCACTTTAAAAAAATTATGGAAAGCATGCCTTTCTAAGGATACCAAATGTTCTTGCTTCCAGGACACTGGTTGACTAAATTACATTTCTTTATAGCACCATATTGATCTGTGCCTCCTTGTAAAATCTGTTTCTATATGTATAAAATGTATATTTGCTCCCTCTGTATATAATGTGCATATAAATATGAACTATCAACCTAAATGTATTAAATGTACTAGGTTACTGCATGACATCTTAGCTCTGTGTTAATCCATTGCATCTGCTCTGCATGCTTACATTTGTTTTTATACTTGATTGATTTGTACTGCATATTTTGACTTTGCAATGTCTTATACACTGTCTATGACTGAAAAGGGTCAGTATATAAGCTCATTTACCTGTTAAATAAACTGGAAAATAAAATAAAATAAAATAAATAGAAGATAAGGACCAGAGCTAATGGACGGGAGGAAATGAAGCACATGGGTGAAAAGACGATTCAAAAGAGGTAGATTACATAACAGAATATGAGATACATTTAAAGGAAAGGATAGGTAAATATGGTGATGACGGCAAAATGGGTAAAATAATCAGTAAAAGATGTTGAAATTCCCCAGGTGGTCAACAAGTAAGCATCTCATTTCTCAGTAAATGTAGCATCATGAGACTTTGCAAAAAAGAGACAAATTATGATTACAAAATATATTGATCACTTAAAAAATACCATCACTAAAGATGTGAGATTTGCCCATACTCCAGGGTACTTCATATTATTCTCAGAGAGATAAATAAAAGATTGTAAGAAGCCTGTGACCACTACTTAAACAGGCTATAGGCCTTCTAGATAATATTTCCTTCTAGATAATATTTCTCTCTCTCCATTCACCCTCATTATGTTTAGTATCATTCCAATCCATTCTTGTATAAAGTGTATTTTTCACTCATTCATGGAATATAACTTTCTTTCTTCCCCTACAGTATCATCAGCCATTATACCATACTGACTTCAAATCTGTCCAAGACCTTCACTATCTGATTAAATGAGTGAACCATAGTCCTGTCAGCCAAAATCGCTAGCTAAAGTCCTGTGAGATACTCTCTTTAAGTTTTATGCTGACTAGTGTATGTTGGAAAATGGTATTGTTTTTCTTATTTACTTACAAAAACAGTTTCTAATCACCTACACAACAAATACAACTGGAACAAGAGGTCCTGTGCCCTGTGATACCTTACTAATATCTGCCTGACATGAGTAGTATGCACTGGCTACTACATACGGTCTTTAAAACCATCTCTGTCCCTCTTATTGCTGTAAAGAATAACATACTTTTCTATTTGACTTACTGGTCTCCCATTTTTGTTGATTGTTGTGGGCTCCTTAATCTCTAGGCTGAGAGGGAAACTCTCCATTCACCTTCACTATGTTTAGTATCATTCCAATCCTCTACCCTCTACCCAGTTCCTGCACACCTGTCAGTTACTATGCATTTGTCCTTCCTCTTTCTCCACCAACTTAGATCCTATACCAATCATGCAGAGCAACCTTCTCTGACATCATCAATAACCACTCTAAAATGCATACTGCATCCAAATCCCACCCATCTGTTCTTCCTCTGTTCTTTACCACAGTTACCTCACATTTACTATTCATATATCACCTCCTCCTTCTATTCTGACCATCACAACACATAATCCTTTCAGCTACACTGATTTTCGGTTTTCAAAAAAAAAAATGAAATTACATTTTCAGGAAATAAAAACTGGGAATTATACCAGTGATTTTTAAATGCAGTTTCAGGTAGTTATGATGATTTCATTATAATTTCTTCTGCATCAGTACATATTGAAAATTGAAACAGTTTTACCAGAAAGGCTCATCCAGACTCTGCTACACTTTGCTGTGAAGGAAAGGTTAGTTTGCTGTTATTTTTTTGTATTTCTGTATTGCCTTTCTATATTTTGAATACTGTAGTTTGTTTTCTTTAGCTTGTGTTTTGCTTGCATTCTGTTCTAACAGCATATTAAAACTTCAAAAGAGACCACAGCTCTCTCTGTTCTGAGGAATTTTTTCCCTCCTTCCCACCCATTTAAGTTGTCTTGTTAAATACCACTGTCTTTCTAGTTGCCCGCCTCTTATGTTAATCTAACCATATATCTCATTTCTCTCTACTTTCACTGGCTTATGTGAGTAATCACAAAACCATCACTTTTGAAATCCCACCCCTTCAATTATTTAAATTTATTGGCCATCCTACAGTATTTCATAGCACCAAAATACAAAAGTAACCACCCCTTTCAGTCCATCTTACTGTTTTAAAAATAGTAACTCTCCACTAAACCTTAACTTTTTAAACAGGTAAAACTCAAGTTACCTACTTTCATATCTAACTTCTCTAGTGCACACTGCAGAGTGCATTCTTTTCAATCTTACCTTTAAGCATCCCTGTTACTAGCACTTTCTCTAATACCTAAAAAGATCATCTCTACTTGACACCAAGTAGACTTTTCTCTATCTGTTAAACCTAGCACTTGCTCCTACAGTACTTATTACCTTGATACGGCACTCTTATAGATAGCACCCCAAAAAGGCAAACCCCCATTTCTCGGTCACCCACGTCCCTGGAATCTCTTTTAAAGTTTTTTGTCTAGTCCTTCTAGCATGTCAAGGGATCAGTTGCTAGTGTCCTCTCCTGCTCAGCTGGTGAACCTGGGAATATTGAGGCAATGTTACAATTGCCTCATGTACACAGACAACCCTCTCCTCCTCCCACAAAACACAAATACATGCGAGAGATGCAACTATACGGCCAAACTGGAGGCTGAGCTCTCTCAACATAGGACTGGCAAGACCAGTCAGGAGGAGAAGGTTACCACACACACTATAGACCCAGTCTCACATAGTACCATCACAACCTCAAATCATACACATAAACACACAAAGACATACTCGGCCCTGATCAAAAATCTTCCAAAACAGCAGAGGCCACCAAAGCAGACACCCAAACAACCACCACCTCAGAACACAACACCTGCAACACATAGACCTCACAGTCAGAGTGTCAAACAGTCACAGCCCTTAAGGCCAAACACAATGCCAGACACACTAGTCATTGGTGTCTCCTTAGTCAGACACACTGGCGCCCCACTCACCAGATTCAGTAAGGAGAAGGTCACAGTAAGCTGCCTGTCGGGCTAGAATCCGCCACATAACGCAAGCACTCAGGTCTCTCAACAGCAGGTACAAATACGACTCAGTCATTGTCCACGCTGGTGTAAACGACCTGAGACGTACCTCCTTGGACTACATGAAAAGAGACACTGAGGAGCTCTCTGATTATGTAGCCCAGGCAGGTATGACCCTGACCTTGAGCAGTATCCTACCTTCACCAAGAATGATGCCACAATACAGAGATAAGATGATCAGCTTTAACAATTGGCTTAAACTCTGGTGTCATTCAAAGGGGATCCAATGTCTGTCTGCCTGGGATGACATGCTGGACAAGCTACGCTGCTTCAAGGGACGGCTTGCACCTGTCACCCTGGGATTCGGATATTGGCAAAGGCTCTTGCCACCCCATAGTGCCTTTTTAGGCAAGGCTCAAATTCTAAACCTACCACCCTAGAACACAAAAAGGAAAAAACTAAGGGTAATGCTGCTCAATGCCAGAAGTCTAAATCTCAAAATGCACGCACTCGAGGCCCTTCTCAGTATGGAGAACATCGATGTCTGTGCAGTGACAGAAACCTGGTTCAAGGCTCCTGAGAGCACCCCAGCACTATCAGGTTTTACCTCTTATCATGCGTTCCGCCCCAAAATCCAGACAATACCAAGAAAGGAGGTGGGGTATCCATATTCATCAAAGACACCCACACCTCAAGACTGGTGGCAACGCACGATGCATCGGAGACCATCCAGGTGCAATTAACCATAGGCAAGACTGCTCTACAAATTGTAGCATGTTACAGGCCACCCTCACAAACTCAGGAACCTCACATGGCCTTCCTGAAAACACTAGAGGGATAAATGTATCACCAAACACCATCATACTAGGTGACTTCAATTACCCTAATATAGACTGGGAACACTACTCAAGCCCAAACACCCTAGCCCAAAAGTTCCTGGAATTCATAAACTCAAATGCCATGGAACAACTAGTCACCATCCCCACAAGAGGAGAAAACATACTTGATCTCATCATCACGAACATGGGAGCACAATGTTCAACACCGAAGTATACCCCTCACTGGTGAGATCAGATCACAAACTAATCTCGCTGGAGGTCCTCATCCCACCCCCACCTGAAATAAAAAGACCACAGTAAAGAACTTCTCAAAGCCGACTTCACACTTCTAAAGACTAGTGTGGTCTCCTTTAAGGCCCCAAGCCGCAGAAAACAGTACTCAAGCCGCTGAATCACTTACAAATGTCTTCTACCAGCACCTGCAGGACTGCATGGATAAGGCAATCCCAAGCAAAACAAAGACTCTTTGTACCAAAGGCAAGCGTCCAGTCTGGTGGACCCCAGCCATAAACAAACTCTACAACAAAAGGAGGAAGCTACTACAAGATAGAGCAAAATCCTTAAAAGGTAAGACACCCTTGATCACTATAAGTAAAAACTAAGAGCTCTCATAAAATCATCCAAAGCAAATTTTGAGAGAAAAATAGCTAAAGACTCAAAAGACAATCATAAGGCCTTCTTTAGCTATGTTAGAAACCTGGGAGGAAACTCCCAGATATGCTCAGAACTAGTTCAAAATGATGTGAAGATTACTGATCCTACAGACATTGCCAACATACTGGCTGACAGGTTCAGTGCAAACTTCTCCCCTCCCCAAAAGGAGAGATATCTATACCAGCGATTGCAGCCCCCAAACATCTCCAATGCCCAAGTGAGAACTGCTCTCTCCAAAGCAAAAACACAGCATCCATGGGACCTGATGGTGTCCCCGGCTGTGTGCTCCACGAACTCAACGAGGAATTAAACCCACAGCTAGGACAGCTGTTTAATCATAGTCTTACCTCTGGATACGTACCCAGGGAGTGGCGCACTGCAACTGTGGTCCCACTTCACAAAGGCGGTGCCTCCACCGGCCCTGGAAATTACTGGCCCATTAGCTTGACAAGCCTTATCTGCAAAGCCATGGAGAGGATCATAATGGACCTCATAAATAAAGACATAGGGAATTTGCAGACTTTGGATCCATCCCAGTTTGGCTTTGTCAAAGGCAGATCATGCCTTCTAAACTTGGTTGACTTTTTGAAACAGTCACCAAAGCCATTGATGAGGGAAAGGCAGTCCATACAGCCTACCTCGATCTGGCGAAGGCCTTGATACAATACCCCACTCGGGTATCATTGAAAAACTCATCAGCTTAAATGTTAACCCATACATCACAAGATGGGTTGCAAACTGGCTGAGTGACAGAACCCACAGGGTCAGAGTTGCTGGCGCCATGTCAGACTCAAAGCCTGTCACAAGTGGTGTACCACAGGGCTCAGTCCTGGGCCCACTCTTGTTTGGCATCTACTTTTCCAGTACAAGCAAACACAGGAGGGTTATGGCTGACAAAGTTTGCAGATGACTGCAAACTGGGCCATAGTAGAAAACACATCTGACACAGATATCCTTCAGAAGGGTCTCACAGAAACGGATAACTGGTGCCAGAGCCATGGCCTAAAGTTAAATGCCAAAAATGCATAGTCATACCCTTCGGAAAGACAAGGTTACCCCTAGCTACCAAATAGGTGGCAATCCACTGAGCACAGAAGAAGTTATCAGGGACCTGGGGACACAGGTTGATAGTAGTCTGTCATTCGACACCCATGTAGCTAAAGTAGTTAGGAAGACCTTCTACATTGCCCACCTTATCATGAAGGGATTCTCATCTAGATCAAGGGAGGTCATAGTCTCCCTATACTCATCACTCATCAGACCAATGATTGAGTACAATGCCCCATTCGAATGTATCTGACCCGACACTTGCAGCAGCTGGAGAGGCCACAAAAGTTCCTCACCAAAAGGATAAAGGGTCTCAAACATCTGTCCTATGCTGCCCGACTGAAAGAACTCCAGCTCTATTCAGTCGCCACTTGCTCAGAGGTGACCTTTGCCTAACATACAAGGCCATGTCAAACCCAGATTTGATGAATATGCTTCACCTCAAAAATCTAGATCCGTCAGAGTCACAAGGCGGGAGACTTAAACCTCGACACGGCTATTAATAGGGCGTGCTGGAGGGATAGATTCATCACCCAAAGACTCCCTATGCTGTGGAATAAAATCCCGGTATATGTGAGGCAGAGCACCTCGCTGGTCTTGTTCAAGAGAAATCTTGACCAATGGATGGGAGATCGCAGATATACCCCAGGGATTACCTCAGTGTCACTGCTCAACAGAGGCACAGCAAAATAATGGGTATAGTTCCCCATACTAAAGGGGTGGCGTAAGCCACAAAACTATGGGCTAGGCTTGTAAATGCCCTCTGGCAGATAGCCTAGTATGAACCTATGAACCTATGAACCTAAGAATATGTATTATTGTGAGCAGGCAGTCTTATAAATAACAAGCATGAGCAGAAGTACATCTGAATTAGCTCTCTGGCCTAAAATGTCAAATCCCATGAAAATCCCATGAGTTCTACATTCTGACATCGTCAAAATTAATTTGCTGGTATTTTTCTAAGGGAAAAACTGAAAATCAGTATCCCTGTTTATTATACTGTCTCTCATCTAGTCTCTCTTGCACACTCTATCCAACATCTCATCCAGACACTCTCTCTCTCTCTCTCTCTCTCTCTTTCTGAGAAGCTCCCCCCTAGCAACTATCCCACTCAGATCATTCCTACTTCTGCTATCTTTCTGCTTTTTATCCCATACTCAAATGTCACCTAGTAGCGTAATCTTTTAGCCTCTTCTGACTTCCTTCCCCCTTCTAGTGCAGTAATCACAACATACTTCTCACTCCTCTTCACACATAATCTACCTCTCACTTTCTACTTTCCAGACAAAAGCTTTCCCTCACTCTATCCCTACTCATTCAATAGCACACTGCTTCTCTCCTCAGCCTTTCCACATATGCCTAAAATCTGGTTATATACCATCATCCCTGATCTCATTCTCTATCATCCACCCTACCTCAGAAATATCGCATCCGCACAACTCCTCCTAATTCTTTCACTTGTATTATTCTCACTCTCTCTGTCCTACCACCATGCTCTGTCCTATGTTGATCTTCTGTCAGCTGCTTTTTATACTAAAATATAGCACCATCCACTACCATGTTAACATTGCTAAGGCGAAGAACACAGCCTCAATGTGCCCCAATAATATTACAAATATTTACACATTTACTTTGGTGGCAGAGATCCAACTATACTTTGCAAATCTTCCTTTATAACAAAGTACATTTTTGTAGGTTGTATGATGGATCAGGAGATTTATCATTGTTTGATTTCATCATTTCCAGTGGTTGTTGAACTTTAAGCCATGGATTAGGATCAGCATAATTCTTGGAAGTTGACATTTTTCTTAGTCTTCATCTCTTTGTTAATTACTTCTAATCGTTGAGGAGTTTCTTCAAATTAAGGATATGACCTGTTTTTACAACTTCCTGTAATGATTTTTCTTGCAATGGGTAGAATAGCTCATATAACATAATGATCACTTTTAACAATCTAGGGTTAAGGTACATTAAATAAAACCAGATTTCTTGCAATAAAAATTTGTCGGACCATGAGCATTGTAAAAAGAATTGAATTCTTTACCAGTAATGACCAGCAAGAGGTGAACATACTCAGTGTCACTGGAGGCTAAACCCTGACACAGAAGCACAAGTCCGATTGACATAAACGCACACACAACAGTCCCCACACATAACACATTACACACACATAGACCAACATACTCTGATGTACTTAAATGCAATCTTCCTAAACAAAAATACCTCCTAGAACACCCATCAGCAAAGATTATCCTCAGTAAACCCAAAGGCACTAAACAAAAGTAACACCTAACACCATACACATAGCCTCAATCAGTCCCATAGGGCAAGCAAGCACATTTCCCAGGATTCTAGTCATAGGGTACTCCATTGTAAGACATACTGATGCACCACTAACCAGGCTGCACAAGGAGAATATAACTGTTAATTCCCTTTCTGGATCCAGGATCTGTCAAATTATGCACACACTCAAGTCACTGCAACATAGGTGCCAGTATGATGGCATCATAGTCCATGTATATGTAAATGACCTGAGATGTACCTCCCTATATTATATGAAGAGGTGCATTATAGATCACTTTGACAATGTGTCTCAGGATGGTATGTGTATCATTGAACAGCATGTTACCTTCACCAAGAATGATGCCACAGTACCAACAAAAGATTGATTTTAACAACTGGCTGAGATTCTGGAGACATTCTAAGGGGATCCAATATTTGTCAGCACATGGTTAATAGACCATGTTGGTTTGCCATGGATGATCTGGACCTGTCCCTCTAGGCTTTTGAATACTGGCTAAAAATGTATCCTCCCCCATACAGCCTTTTTTAAGCAATGCCAAACTGACAAATTTACCAAAATAGCAAAATCAACTTAAATGAACCTCAAAGTTTTACTACTTGATGCCAAAAGCCTAAGGAAAATGCTACACTCCCTCCAAGCCCTCCTCACCCTGGGAAATACAGATATCTCTGCAGGTACCACGGCATGGTTTAAACCTGCAAACAGTACATGAACATTGCAATGTTTCAGTGCCTTCCACACTTTTAGACCAGTAGTTGCACAGATAAAGGCTAATGGTGGAAGTGTCTTAATATACATCAGTAACAAGCATACCTCTAGGTTGGTTAAACAGGATGATGTGCCAGAGTTTCTCCAAGTGCAGGTCACTATAGATAAAATCCTATATCATATCCTAGCAGGCTATAGCTCATCCTCTATGACCCATGAAACTCATAATGCATAATTTAACATACTGGAGATGCAAACCATCCAACCTAACACCTTACTCATGGGGGACATTAATTCCCCTTCTATAGACTGGGAATCCTACATGGCCACAAATCTACAGGCACAAAGATTCCCGGACTTTGTAAATACAAATGCACTTAACCAGTTAGTGCATATGCCCACTGAATGTCCCAACATACTGGACCTCATACTCACAAATATGGAAGAAAGCTGAACCACCCCCAATGTCACTCCTTCCCTCCCTGGTAAGATCTGACCATAAAGCTGTCCCCTTTAAAATCAAAATCAGCTGAGTAATCCTGGTAAACCCAGTAACAGTTAGGAACTATTCCAAGGCAAACAAATGTTAATAAGCAATAATTTGTCAAAATGCAGTGCCAATCCAAACCCAGACAACACAGCATCCTATGCAGAATATTTCACAGAAACTCTGTGCAACCACATCAGTGGTTGCATAAATGCTGTTGTACCTACAAGAAGTAAACCCAAAAACAAACCCAAACTGTTGATATCACAGATTTAACAGGTTATAAAACAAAAGGGAAAAAAACATCATGGCCAAAATCTGGAAGTGTAACTCCCATAAAGATAAAAACTCTCTCATCAAAAGGAACATGTAGCTAAGAGGGTTAATTAAGTCCAATAAAGTCAATTTTGAGGTAAAAAAGCCTCCCAGGCAAAAAACAACCATAAGGCCTTATTCAGCTGTGTCAGAAACGTCAAAGGCAGCACACAGCAGTGTGCAGAACTGGTAGTTTATGGTGCCAAATTCACTGAGCTGGGCAACAGAGCGAATCTGCTGGCTAACAAATCCGGTTCCAACTTTACCTAGCCACTCACCCCTCCAGACACCTTTGAAGAAACACCTTTTAAACATAACCCATCCAGCTATGAATAGAGAATATGTCCTGTCTCCACTTGCTAAGGCCAAGAACACAGCCATAATGGGTTTCAATAATATCCCGGGATGCCTCCTGAATAGTCTAAGATATGACCTAAAAGGGCCACTGGAGTTACTTCACTATAGTCTTAAAATAGGCTCTGTACCACAAGAATGGAGGACTGCAATGGTCATCCCTCTTCATAAGGGAAGAACTTAAACAAATCCTGGAACCTATAGACCCATTAGTCTGACTAGTCTTATATGCAAAACTATGGTACGAATTATCATGGAAATGATCAAAAAAGACAAAGAAGACCTTCCAACACTGGATCCATCGCAGTGTGGTTTTGTTGAAGGAAAGCCATGCCTACTAAACCCAGTGGACTTCTTTGAGAAAGTCACCAAGGCAATGGATGAGGATAAACAATGTATACTGCCTACTTTTACCTGGCTAAGGCATTTTATACAATACCCTACAAATGCACTGTTAACAGACTTATGGAATTAGGCATAAACCCCTATATAACATGCTGGATTGCCAGATGATTCACAGATAGGACCCAGGAAGTTAGGATTGGTGATTCTACCTCTTCAAAGAGGCCAGTCAGCAGTGAAGTTTCTCGGGGCTCTGTGATGGGCCTGCTCCTCTTTGGCATCTACTTCTCAGAAGTAAAGGCTAATGTCAAAGGCCTGTGACTGACCATGTTTTCAGATAATACAAACTGTGAGCAGTCATGGAATGCCCCAAAACACTAGCTCTAACATAGACAAATGACTGGTGCCAAAGCCACAGCTGAAAACTAAATACCAAGAAATGCATTATGGTACCTTTTGGGAACTCAGCCATCCCAGGAAACTATGTCATCAATAAAACACCCCTAGGAGTTGACCTACTAGTCAGGGATCTGGGAGCACATGAACACAGCAACTTGTCCTTTGACCAGCATGTATCCAAAGTAGTATGTTGCTCAACTTATAAGTAACTGCATGGCATCTAGGTCCAGAGAAGTCATTGTACCACTATACTCAGCCCTCATCAGATGCATCCATGAGTATAATGCCCCCTTCTGTAAGTACCTTGCAGAGACATGAAGCAACTGAAAGGCCCTCAAAGGTTCCTTACAAAAAGAATACAGACCATAAGCACAATGCCCTATGTGGATTGCCTTAAAGTCCTATCTCTTTATTCAGTCTGCTACAGACTACTGAGATGTGATCTATACCTGGCATACAAGGCATCTCTGGACCCCACTCTGGTGAACCCTTTGCACATCTGCAAAACAGAGTCAGAACTACTAGATCTAAAGACCTAAATTTTGTTTGCAATGTAAATAGAAAATATTGGAGAGATAGATATGTACCTCAGAGAATTCCCTTTCTCTTGGATAGGCTCCCCATCCATGTGAAACAAAGTAATTCTTTAACCCTATTCAAGTGTAATTTGGACTATTGGATGGGATATTGAAAATTCACCCTTGGTCTGGTGCCTACATCTCTGATGGACAGAGACAATCAGTAAATCATGTCATAACCAACAATCACTCTTATATAAAATGTCTAAAATATATAACTTGTGAGACACATTTGAGTTGCATGACTAGGCTTATAAAGGTTATAGTGTTCATTAGCCTAGTATGCACCTATGAACCTATGAACCTTTATTCAATCATATATGTCTCAAATTCACTCTCAGTTCTATGTTGCATTGTCGACAAATCATTTTATTATCTTTTTTAATTTTATCTATTTTATCAGGTGTTAAAATGCTTGACAGAAGCATTTCTATGTGAACATTTCCAAAACTGAACTAGCAAGGTCATGGTTATAGAGTTCAGCATTAGACTTCTGTCTCTGTCTGAATTTTTTTCTTCTTCCTACAAAGGTATCTCCAGAATTTCCCATTAATACTTCTTTATATATTATTAAAATATTATATAGATCTGAGAGTATCACATTTAGAGACCCATTATCATAGAACATCTGACATAATCTATTAGATTAGAACAATTATTTCCTTATCTTAAGCTGCTATGTGGAAAATATCTATTGCATTTTTTCCTAATTCATTGAACTCTAACCCATTTGATTTTTTATTTGCTAGAGCTAAAGCTTCTATGGCCAATGAAAATTAAATAGATGAAAAAGAGACATCCTTGTTTTGTACTTCTTTTTATTATTAAGAGTTCAAACAAAAAGCTCCTATTATTGTATATTCTTTATTACTATAATATAAATGTCTTATAGAGATCTAAACTCTTTTGGTATGTCATAAAGATTATAACATTTTAACATTTAAACAAGTAACTCCAGTTAATTGCATCAAAAGCACCTTCCATGCCAAAACTAATGAAGGCTGTGATTACAGCTTCCGCTTCTAACATCCATTACAAAAACAGTCTCACTAGAATATATCTCTACAATTTAAATCTCAGAAGCATCTGTAGTACGCTCCCGGATTTCCACGCCTGGACTGCTCATCATTGCTCTGACATTATTGTGGATGCTGAACTCTGACTAAAACAAGGTATTAGGGATGATGAAATACTTCCCCCGGATACAACATATTTAGACTAGGCAGAAAATTAAATGTGGCAGGAAGTGTGGCCATAATCTATAAGAACACCTATGACCTCTTTACTTTCCAGATGCACCTTCCCGATTTCTAAAATGCAGACATTCTTATTACTTCACTTAAACTAAATACATGTACAAATCTAAATGGCTAACTGTAATCACCATATACATTCCCCAAGCCAGCAATATTGAAATCATGGAAGCCTTCTTGTTTTGGTTCTATACTGATATCCATAATGAACCAGACATAATGGTGCAGTGTGAATATCAATTGGCAAACAATAAATAATCACTCTTCTCACAATAACTGAAACATTTATTTGCATTTACTTAACTTATCTCCACCACAATTCAGTATTACAAGCTTAGTGACAGGCACTCTACCATTGATTGGATTACTTCTATCTCACCAAATAAGGTTTGATTTTATGTCCTCCTTCCTGATATTTTAAGTGAACACTTACCAACTTATTCTATAAGAAACCTAAATACCATCAAAAAAGTATACATCTATAATCATGTGCATAACCTCTCCTGTTTTAAAAAGGAAACATTCTGTAGTAGCTTAAAATCTTTTAACTGGACGTTTCTATCTAACCTTCTACTAGATGAAGCTGTGACTCTTTAATTCTACCTTCCTCAACATTTAAAATAAGCATGTGCCCAATGAGTATGCCCCTTTAAGAACAACAAAAATGTTAAGGCCGACCCAGTCCCTTGGCTTCATAAATAAACCAAACAACTTATGAGTCAGCGTATGAATGCCATTATTAAAGAGATAATTTATTGGAGAAAGGTCTTTCTGCCATTGGAATGCCCCTGTGATCAAAGCAGATTGCTGTATTGTACTATTTATTTTCTCTATAGATTTGACTTTCCATTCTACTCTAAAACCGCAGTTGATTAGTATCACAGTAAATAAAGCCTCTGAGACCTCACTAAAGACAGTAATATATATTTTCAGACTGAGACAACTGAATTGCTTAGCAAACCACGTAATAATTCTAATCAAGCTTATAAAGCATATAATTCAAGGTCAGAAGCATTGGTTCTCATGACCTTGAATGAATTTCAGGGTCAGTAAGTTCCATTCTAGCCAGTGTTTCCCATTTGCCCAACTGAAGAATACTATCATTGCCTGTAGCGAGCTAATGATTTTATTAGCAGGCTGGACAGGGAGTTCCTATGACATGTATCTTATAAGTGAAAGAATCAACCAGGTGACAGTGTGAATCTGATCAGATTAATTGAGACAAAGACCCTTGTTGATGTTTTTCTCATCATTAAGAGCAGGTTCAGAGAGTTATATATAGCACCAGGGTGTGCAACTCTCCAGATGGATAAAAGTTAATCTTTTCCAATTTGTACCTTAAAATATAGTCACATCCAGTGGAACTATATATATATGTATATATATATATATATATATATATATATATATATATATATATATATATATATATCAGAAAAACAACTTTGTTTTTTTGTTAAACAAAATGGAATAAAGACTTTTTTATACATTTGTTAACCAGGCAAGCTCACTGGATGCAAGTGTCCCTTTTCAGAGGCACCCCAGGAGCACTGTTTGGTTACATAAGTTGTTCATATTTATACATCAGGCAAATGGAGGTTTAAGGAATTAAACCCTGTACTCTTGACTACAGGAGGTAGCTCATTATGAGTGCAGTGTCTTAATCTTCTGTACTAACTGCCAGACATTCCCCTGGATTCAGCAAACCCTGCACGGTGTGCAGTACTAGTGCAGGAGCTCCAACAGGCAATACGCTTGCAGTGCGATCCAAGAATAAGCTGTAGGGACGTGCACGAGCGCTCCTGCACTAGTCCTGCATGGATTCAGCCCCTCTATGCAAATTACACCATTTGCAGCAGAAATCCATGCAAATTAGGTGAATTTGTGATCCAGGAAGCTGGAAGCCAGCCGTGCAGGACTAGTGTAATCTGCAGAAATGTACTCCACCAGTAACGGACTACATTTCTGAAAACTATAAAACGTAGCCATGACAGCTCCAAATAAAGGGTGGATATTATGTAGAAAGCATGCCAATGGCCAAATATAAGGCCAATGGCATGGAAAGCAGTTGCAAAAATAAAAAAATCAACTTTTATTTTTTTTAGCGGATCTCGGCTGTTTAAGCGTAGGGCAGTGGCGCGCAAACTGGATTGGGCTAAATATAAGAAAATAAACCTAAAATAAGCATTCTAACCAAAATCACTACTTTGCCATTATACTCAATGGCAGGCAGAAGACAACATGGTCAGTGCATAGTGGTTGCTATGGGGGGAGGGTCAGTGTGGGACCTGTAACTATGCAGCAGCAGGCAATCCTATGCAAATGAGGGGAATGATACTGAATCCCAGATTTCCCCTGCATGCTAGTCAGCACCCTGCAGTGTAAGAGCAGGAATAGCTTGGTGCAAGCCTAGGAGTTAGCTGACATCATGGGGGGGGTGTCAGGCATACTGTAAGTGGATTGGTGCCCTGTGGCTTGGGTTTGCCCTTAGGTTAGCAGAGCTAAGCAAGGAGGTGTGTCTGAGGCTGCCTAGCACTCTTTACATTTCCTAAGTGGGTGTGCGTGCCATGCACCGGGTTTTAAACATAAAAAAAGGAAACCATGAAATAGCAGCTCTGTGCATATTTCAGCACTCTGTTTGTGCGGCGCACCCTCGGGCTTAAACAGGAAGGCAATGAGAAGAGAAAATAGCAGTAGGAATGTAATCTAGGAGAACTAACATAGCTGGCAGGTGAAATGTATCAGAATCAGTCAATTACACAGGCAGCAGACCAGCCCAGCCCAGAACACTACTATAAACTATGCAAACAGCTATCCCTCTGTTTTTTCCCACATACCCTACATCACAGGTGTATACAAGCGGGGAACTTTTAACAAACAAAAACAACAAAATGATAGGGGCTGCAATAGCTATCATACAACAACATGTGGAAGAGGCTGAGGGTGGTGAGGATGTGAATGCTGTCAACCAGCCCAAAGTGAGGAGACGGAGAAGAGTGTACAGACCCAGGGTAACCTGCCAGGGGTTACATGAATTGGAGATAGTGGAGTACTATAGGGTGGACAGGGACCCCCTACAGCAAATTGTTGAGCTGTGCTGGCCACGCCTCACACACAGAACTAACAGAGGGGAACCCATCCCAGTTCATACCAAGGTATGTGTAGGCCTAAGAATACTAGCTACAAGTACCTTCCAAAGGCAAACTGGGGATATCATGAGGATCTCACAGACATCAGCATCCAGGGTACTCCACCAGTTCCTGGATGCCATGTCAGCACATGCCAGTGAGCATGTATATTTCCCTAACACCCGTGAGGCGTTGGCCAGCAATATGCATCTCTTCCACTAAATAGCAGAATACCCTGAGGTAGTGGGTGCTATAGACTACACGCACATATGCATCAAAGCACCACCCGGTGAGCGGGCTAAGGTCTACATCAACTGCAAGGGCTTCCCCTCCATCAACTGCCAGATCATGTGCAATACCCAGGGCATGATAATGAATGTGTGTGCTGGCTGCCCTGGAAGCTATCACGATTCCCACATCTGGCATCTGATGCAGCTGTACCAGAGATTTGCCAATAGGGACATCCTTTACGGTCACCTAGTGGGGGATGCTAGTTATGCATTGGAGCAGTGGCTGATGACACCCATCAGAAATGCACACACACCCGAACAAGTACTCCATAAAGAGGCACATGCACAGACCAGAATCATAATAGAGCATGTGTTTGGGATGCTCAAGTCATGGTTCTGGTGCCTGGACACATCCGGTGGAGCCTTGTAGTACTCACCAGCTACATGTACTCAAATTGTCATTGTATGTGCCATGCTACACAATATGATCCTGTGGAAACAGCTGCAGCAGGAACAGCACGGGGGCAGAGCCACACAGCCCCCCACCATTGCCAAGGCCTGCACAGGCATAGAGTGACTCAGAGGAGGAACAACTTGAGTCTTCCCCAGTAGGCAGAAGGAGGCATGCCCAGTATGCCCTGGCCTTGGCAAAGAGGCAAGGCATAGCACCTACACTGACACAGGAGGGACCCAGGGAATGACACCTCTCTCTGACTCGCACATACAGTAAAAGGGATGCTAAACATGACACTACCTGTGCTCAACCATGTGTAGGGAGTGCACTATGTGCATCCGACACAGACAGCCCTCCAGCACCACCCTCAGTACTGGCACACCCACAAGGTAAGTCACTCAACTTACCAATTGACGAATGTAGTAATATGTGTTGTTACCTGCATCTATGGTATGGATGTGAGCATGCAAGGGAATTGGGTGGCTGAATGGGATATCAGCAGATAGCAGACACCTATAGTGGCAGCATGAGATCTGTAACAAATACTGGTGTCACCATAGTAGCCAGTATTACACATGGTGACAAAACCCACTGTAGGAAATGTGCTGGGCCACATGTGTGCCCATATGACACACACATGCCAGTCAGGGAGGTTCACATACCCAACAACAGTCACAGCCAGCAGGACAGGTGTAGACAAACACAAACAAAGGCTGTGCTAAGGCCTCTGAATGATGCCTATGGGTAACACCCCCAGGCCTACAAAGACAGACTACATCAGGTCAGGCAGTGGGATGTTAGTTCTGAAGGGTAGGACGTCAGAAACTAATATGTAGGTCAATCAAACATAAGACCTGTAGTACACTAATATGCCTCTAGTCAGCATAACAGGTTAGAAAACAGAATGAAATGGAGTACCTGATTTACTAGTACAGTCATACCAATTGTGTACAAGTGTCAGGTGTGCCCCCCAATCCTGTGTAGCAATGTAGAGACATTCAGGTGTGCAACCCCCAATCCTATGTAGAAATGTAGTAACAGTCATGTGCACAACCCCCAATCCTATGTAGAAATGTAGTAACAGTCATGTGTGCCCCCTAATCCTGTGTAGCAATGTAGAAACAGTCAGGTGTGCCTCATATCCTATGTAGACATGTAGTAACATTCAGGTGTGCCCCTCCCAATCCTATGTAGAAATGTAGCAACAGTCAGGTGTGCCCCCCCAATCCTGTGCAGCAATGTAGAAACAGTCAAGTGTGCCCCCCCTTATCCTATGTAGACATGTAGTAACAGTCAGGTGTGCCCCCAATCCTATGTAGAAATGTAGTAACAGTCAGGTGTGCCCCCCTCCAATCCTCGGTAGCAATGTAGAAACAGTCAAGTGTGCCCCCATATCTTATGTAGACATGTAGTAACATTCAGGTGTGCCCTCCCCAATCCTATGTAGACATGTAGTAACAGTCAGGTGTGCCCCCCCATATCGTATGTAGACATGTAATAACAGTCAGGTGTGCCCCCCCAATCCTGGGTAGCAATGTAGAAACAGTCAGGTGTGCCCTCCCCAATCCTATGTAGACATGTAGTAACAGTCAGATGTGCCCCCACCAATCCTATGTAGAAATGTAGTAATAGTCAGATGTGCCCCCCCAATCCTGTGCAGCAATGTAGCTACAGTCAGGTGTTTCCCCCCATATCCTATGTAGACATGTAGTAGCAGTCAGGTGTGCCCCCCAATCCTATGTAAAAATGTAGTAACAGTCAGGTGTGCCTCCCCAATCCTGTGTAGCAATATAGAAACAGTCAGGTGTGCCCCCCCAATCCTATGTAGAAATGTAGTAACATGTATGTGTAGGTATACTACCAGTTGAGCACATGTACCCAGAGGTGGCCAAGGTAGCAGGATAGATTGCAGCATTTGAACAATATGCAGGTATGTGTGTGTTAGGCTGGTGTGTGTTTCATATTGTGTGAGTGTGGTCAGTATGTATGCATGCTGAGGTATGACCTGGTGGCCATTGCCCACTACTGCTGATGACAGGGCCAAGTCCTCACAACTGCAGTGCCAAAGACAATACCCACCAGTATAACACATGCTAGCAGTAGGCAATTGTAAATGTATGATGGTAATATATGTCACCATCTGAAAGATTGACATGGCATGGCTGTTGGGTTAGATATACAAGCAGTACACAAGGGAAAGTGCCCCAGACATACAGTATATAATGTGTAACTGTGAAATGGACACACCCTTGGAATTGTACATACAGGTATGCATCACATTATCTGGGCCTGTAGTAAGGAATACCAGTGTCATCTGCCCGAACACTTGCAGATCACAAAGGTGATAGGACTGATGTATTGGGAAACAGCTGATGTACCTGCACATGTCAGTATAACTGGAATGCCCCATGCATATCTATGCATCAGATGCAGTAGTGTCCATAGCACACATACACCCAGCTCACCCAAACACCACCCACAGGTACCTCTTTAGTCGTAACCCTGCTGTTGGGAATTGGTACGATATGACCCCCAACTGTATATGGCAATAGTGAAAGAATGCAGCATGCAGTGCAGGTGTCCCATGCAGGTGTGTCCCTAGCTGTAGGTAGCACTCTGCCAGCATCCACACCACCTGATCAATACTGATAGAAAGTATTGGCATGAACACCTATCACACCTACCCTGTCACCCCAGGGGAATATACAGTATGGTGGTCTGGGACTGTAGGACAGGCAGAATGCAACGGCCTGCTACAGCTGGCTCACATCACCACCAAACGGCCTACAGGCCTCTGCCAAAGGCCTGTGTCTTACATGTACTGCCAACGCATGTTATGTCATGGACACCAAAATAACAACATAACACACTCTACATAAGCCATATGCAAAGCCATGTGGATAAACCACAGTAACATGTCCACCATGTCCCACTGCATGAATTGTGGACCAACACCAAAACACAGCTGTGATGAGGTGATAACCTTAAGGAAAGTATCAGAGAATGCATGCATAATGTATGGCAGAGGATAGAATAATGGGGGGGCATGGGCAGCATGGAATGTGAAAGGTCTGACACACAGCTGTGTGCACACACTATCCCTGGCTGCAAACACATACATGGGTGGCTACAAACCTGCCCATACACCACAATAGGGGTAATGTCCTCACTTAAGACCCCTGCCTCTGGGTAACCTGTGTGAATCTGTACAGCTGTGAGGTATTGCCACAGAAAGATAAGGTTATACTGTCTTGTTGATGGATGTACAAGTATGGGATCCTCTGCCAGCACTGTACCAAGGTGCAGAACCGGATACACAGACCCAGCAGCAATTGTCTGCAGCTCCCCCTCCAGAATGGCATAACTTTCCATGAATATGTAGGCGTTTGCCCACAATACTGGACACAGCTGCATTCACCCTTGTTCCCCAGGACATCACTGTGAGCAAGACTATCCACCTGACAGTACTTGAGGACATAGAACATCACAGTGTATAACAGTACACATGTATGAATATCTCTGCTAACACCAGTACCATGTAGCAGAAGCAGCACAGACACAATCACCTACAGTACTAACTATCCTTTGCACAGCTTGACCCCATATTACCAAATGATTTATGGATACCCTGCAGAAACAGTTTGCTACCTGTAGGTGTACAACACAAAGGTCTGCACTGGAGTACAAACTACCTGGAATTGATCCACACATTCAATATAGAAGGGCATACTGTGCATGCTCACATACCTAGAGAAATGAAGACAATGTCAGATAACAACATACTGAAAGGTCATACTGGGCATGCTCACACACTTAAACAAATGAAGCCCATGTCTGCAAACAACAGTGGACCATACATCTGACAGTTGCAGATCTTAGTGCATACATTCCTCAGTATGCACCAGTCATGCTTTGCATGCACATTGGATAGGAATACAGACATATATCCAAGGACAACACACTATAATATGCCAAAAGTAGACATACATAGATGTGTGGCAGAGAGTGACTGTGACAAAGAGCCATCCATCATGAGGCCTGTCCCACCCAGCATATAGCCAAATGGCTACAACCACATGATGTGTGAATGTCACTCACTGTAGAAATTAGCCACTGGTATCCATCAGCATTACAGACTATGTGGTGCAAGTGCTAGCTGTGCAAATTGAATGTACAAGGCAGTAATCATCTGGCAGCTCTATACAAGTACCTGCAGAATATAACCCTGCGTGTGCCTGCATGTGGTGTGTCAACTTCTAGATGAATGGGTTATGCCCCATGTGCACACACTGCCCTCCCCATAGCCCTACTATAACAAGCTTGCTGGTGTCATCCACTTTGAAATACAACTTTGGGAATGGAGTAACCCAGTAATCTCTGGGGCGATGTATAATGCTGCAGTGTGATAAACTCGTTAGGTAGTAGTTCTAATCCCAGACATGGCAGCTGTATGTGTGTGTGTTTGTCTCTGTATGTGTAGGGAACATTGCTTTTTAGGCTAGTCGCACTCACTACAATTCCAATGTCCTACTTTGGCAAGGCTGCTGATGTCATTCACTGTGAAATACACCTTTGGGAAAGGTATAGCCCAGTAATCTCCGTGGTGCGTCCTACAACTGCGTAATGCTGTAGTGTGCTAAAATAGTTAGTTAGGAGTTTTAATGCCAGACATGGCAACTTTGTGTGTCTCTGTCTGTGTAGGGAGCAATGCTGTTTAGGATAGTCACAGTCACTACAATTCAAATGCCCTACTTTGGCATGGCTGCTGATGTCATTCACTCTGAAATACACCTTTGGAAAAGGTGTAGCCCAGTAATCTCTGTGGCGCATCCTACAACTGCATAATGCTGTAGTGTGCTAAACTAGTTAGGTAGGAGTTTTAATCCCAGACATGGCAACTGTGTGTGTTTGTGTGTATCTGTGTAGGGAGCAATGCTTTTTAGGCTAGTCACACTCATTACAATTCCAATGCCCTACTTTGGCAAGGCTGTTGATGTCATTCACTGTGGAAAACACCTTTGGGAAAGGTGTAGTCCAGTAATCTCTGTGGAGCATCCTACAACTACGTAATGCTGTAGTGTGCTAAAATAGTTAAGTAGGAGTTCTAATCCCAGACATGGCAACTGTGTGTGTCTCTGTCTGTGTAGAGAGCAATGCTGTTTAGGCTAGTCATAGTCACTACAATTCAAATGCCCTACTTTGGCAAGGCTGCTGATGTCATTCACTGTGAAATACACCTTTGGGAAAGGTGTAGCCCAATAATCTCTGTGGTGCATCCTACAACTGCATAATGCTGTAGTGTGCTAAACTGGTTAGGTAGGAGTTCTAATCCCACACATGGCAACTGTGTGTGTGTCGCTGTAGGGAGCAATGTTTTTTTGGCTAGGCACACTCACTACAATTTAAATACCCTACTTTGGCAAGGCTGCTGATGTCATTCACTGTGAAATACACCTTTGGAAAATGTGTATCCCAGTAATCTCTGTGGTGCATCCTATAACAGTGTAATGCCATAGTGTGATGTAGTACTTTGGTAGGGGTTCTAATCCCACATATGGCAAGTGTGGATATTTTTGTTTGTGTTCCTTTGTTTGTGTAGGGAGAGCAATGCTTTCTAGGCTAGTTATACTCACTACAATTCCAATGCCCTTCTTTGGCAAGCCTGCTGATGTCATTCACTGTGAAATACATCTTTGGGGAAGGAATACTCCAGTAATCTCTGTGGCGTGTCCTATAACTGTGTAATGCTGTAGTGTAATAAACTAGTTTGGTAGAAGTTCTAATCCTAGACATGGCAGGTGTGAGTGTGTGTGTGTGTGTGTGTGTGTGTGTGTGTGTGTGTGTGTGTGTGTGTGTGTGTGTGTGTGTGTGTGTGTGTGTGTGTGTGTGTGTGTGTGTGTGTGTGTGTGTATGTTTGTCATTGGTATCCTCTGTGGAGGTGGCTGTGAGTGTGTAACAACTGGACTCATTGTGGAGCAGGTTTTGTAAATTTCATATATGGTGGCCCTATTATATGTTAGAATGTCCACCTTACAAGGATAACATATGTGAAATAGCCTTAGAACCTGGGGTGGCAATCCATACCCCTACATGTGACATCAAGGCCTGGTGTACAAAGTTAACAACCCTTGTACTACACAGAGAACACTCTCAACCCATGCCTCATACACAAACACACTTGCCTAGGCAACAACTGCTATGTTGGTAGTACCCTGCATATTGCCCACAGATAGTAACCATGGTGTGATTGCAGTGGACGACAGAGGGCATGGCACCCTGTCCATCAGTAAAATATGCACATACATGCAGACAGTGTGCCTTCACTATGCTCCCCACTGGAAACCTGCAACACCTGTGGTGCCATCAAATGTGACCCACAAAGGACATACCATGCCTTATATACATGCCCTGTATGGACAGATGCCACTGACACCAGGGAATACCTGTATCATGCTATCAATGTAGGTGCAGGGTCAACCTGCTGTCCATTACCTGTTCCCAGCACATGAGGCCAGGACAGACACATCTGATTATAACATTCTGTGTACACAACATGGCCCAGACACCCCAGGTACAGTTTCACATATCACTGTACATGCATGTGGGATGTGTGCACATCCAAGATAGCGTCCATGTCATGGACTAAAGAACACATACATGGCAAGCATTGAACAGCAATGGCCACACACAATAGTTACCCAGGTGACTGGATGGTGAATACAATACCCACCTGTGTGGGCGAATCCAGACACTGCACCCCTGAGCCACACTGCAGACCATTGTCGTGTGGTCTGATGCAAAGGTATACCCTTCACCTAGCCTTGTATAACCTTCTGGCACAGTCAACCACTACGCACCCATAAAGCAATACATGCACGCATGTCAGTACTGGCACCCTGTGTCTGTGTGTGTGGTGTATGATGCTTTTGCCCACATTCACACTCACTACAACCCCCATTGGCATACAGAAGCATGCTGTCTGATGTCAGGCACCTCCACATACCCTTTGCCCATATAACCTCCGGATAACCCCTGTGGTGCATGTGATACCTGTACAGTACTGTATTGTGGCAAACTAACTAGTGAGGAAATGTATTCCTGACCCTGGCAAGTGTTTCAATGTGTGTGAGGCCCTGAGAGAGTGGGGCTGTGTTGACACTGACACCTGTTCATGCGTACAAGCACATGTACTACACCTACCGTATCGCTACCATATCACTGTTGCAGATGTCACTCACTATCACATATACATTTGGAGAGCTCCTTAACATGTAAGCTATGTGACACATCCAATAACTGCATAGACATGTGATAGCAATACATAGTCAGCCAGGGGTTTGATACCCTGTACTGGTAGGTGTGTGACACAAACATACAGCCATCTCTGGCTTATCTTTGCCTCTGTCTGCCTCTCTCACTCCCTCTCTGGTGGATGTGGAGAACTACACCTGCTTTGCTTAGGCAGCAGCATGTGTTTTGTAAGTGACACTCATGATCAGCTGATGGCCTCTGCATAAATTGCAGCCCTCCTCTAACTGATTGCATGTGGAACAGCTGTGATAACATTCCCATAGCCAGTTGCATGGAAACACACTCTAATATCTAGGAACATCATGTTGGTGTTGGGCCTTTTCAGTCACTGTGAGCAGGACCTAGATCTGGTGGTTGGCAAACAGCATCACAGATGGAGTGTGGATTTACCTCTAACAACATACACTGTGGAAACAGGCCAACACACATGAGGGGGATGTGCCTGACATGACTGCAGAATGTAAGTGTTGCTATCCTGCATTTGGAGTAATGTTGGTTTAACAGTGTGAGTGTGGATATGGCTGGTCTACATGTTTTAATACCTATCATGACAGTGCTATGTTTCTGAGAAAACCCCCATCTGTAGGGTCATCTGCAGAATGGGCAGTGTGTGGTGCCTTTTGTTACTTGTGTTACTCACAAAGCACCTATCTGTGAACTGCAGATGCATAGTGTGAGGACTGCAGTCAGTACATGGTGACAGCCATGAGAGTTACTGACTTCATATCCCTCTTAGGACATATGTTACAACAAACCCTGTTACAACAGTAAATGTATGAGGTTATCATGGCAACATGTCAATATTGGCCCTGTGTTTGTGCCTCCAGCCACAATTCTGTCAATCTTTATACATAGGTCATGCAGTAAGAGGTGCATATGTTCTGTGCACCATGATTTATTGACGTCATATCTGATAACAAGCCAGTGAGATATCAGACTGCTACACATGTTATGTATAGTAGGGGTTATATTTGAGGACATAACCTGGCCATTCTGTGGTTGTGTGTACAGTATTGAGGTCTGTGTTCTTATGGTGATTGTCAACAGTGTGTGTGTATTGTGAATATGTACCTTGGCCTGTGTACAGACTGTGGTAGATGTCATTGTTCTTGGTCCTGTTCTATCTGATGTTACATGCTGCTCCACTGTATGTTACCCTATCGGCTTACATGTTTGTAGGGCCAAACACACACATGTCCCATACCACAGACAGGCATTGGACCACACTGTGTAGTGGCCCAGTATATGTAGGGTTAGTGTGTGAGTGGCACATATGAGGATGGTGTTGATCAGATAGTCCATATATTGTATTGGTACGCTAGCTTACCATATGTGGCTATGGCTGTGTTCACATTGGTTGTGGTTATGCACTTTCACACAAGTGTCTGTTACTCTGTGCTGTGACATGCCTGTAGAGCCTGCTATATATATGCAGGTACATGTGTATTCCCCCATAAGAAATGTAGGCCAGTGTTGTGGCAGTCTGCCTATAGCCTGCACAGTGCTTTGTTACATGCCTAGCAGCTTAGTGTACTTAGCCAGTGTGATGTTATGTCCAGATACTTGCCAGATGTACTGCTGCCAGGCCACCATAACAGTCATGTATGTCAGACAAAGCAGTGGGATGCTGTACAGATGTATGTCACTAACTAGTGGGTAGTATGTGGCCATGGCACCTCTGTACCAGTGGTTATTATGTGTCAGGACAGACAGGGGTGTGTGAATGCATAACCTATGGGGGCAAATGTATACCGGTATTTACGTGATATACCCATCTACATGGCTGTTAACATCTACATTGTCAGGCTTGGTCCACATGTCTTGCACTAATGGTTCTGTGTATACCTCTGGACTGACCAGAGTGTGTCAGACTGTCCACATTTATTGGTCATATCTCTGCTGTAGTCCACAGGATCACAACTGTGCTAGCAGTGGTAATGTACTATAATGTCCTTAGGATTTCTGTCAGTAGCCAATGGTGCTCATGTTAAAAGCAGATGTGGCCTCCCACACACATGTCTGTGAAAACAACCCCTATTGCAGTAGCAATAGTCTTCATATATGCCTGCAATACATACCTGACATCCCCTTGCACTAAGAGGTTGGGACTACTGGGGCTGAGGTAGAGCTCCACTCCATGTTCAGGACATATGGTGAACATATATGTATATATAATTATCCATATATCTATATAGATATATATACACATATACATATTGACATACATAGCTGGTTATGTATATGTACATGTATATACATATAAACACTTATATATATATATATATATGTATATATATATATATATATATATATATGTATATATATATACACAGCAATAGATGTCTACACATATACAGATAGAGATACATATGCACTCATACTTATGAATATCTTCATATATATTGACAGTAATAGGTATATCAGCATAGATATGTATGCACATATAGTTATTGATATCTACATGTATATCTACATGAATAGGCATATCTGTACACATAGGATGTGCATACATATACAGCTATATATATATATATATATATATATATATATATATATATATATATATATATATACACATACGAAGAGATGTACACATGGCCATATATATGTTGCACTATACAGATGTGTATACAGACATATGTATGAATATACATGTGTATGTACATGTAGACATATATCAACCTACTGTATGTATATATCCATATTCCTGTCATGTGTAAACCTCACGGTTGTGTATACCCTCCCAGATGTTCTCACCATATGTATCTGCTTTGTGTACACTATGATAAAACAATATATGTGATGCAACAGTCATATTAATAACAAGTACTACACAATTGTAGAAATAAAGGCAATTTTTCAATACTAATCAATATATATATTGACAGATATATTGGAAAAACAACAGCTGTCTTCACAGTGGTCATGGCGTAGTGGTTAAGTGTTGTGACTGTAGTGTACAGGGTTCTGGGTTCAAGACCTGCAAGGGCTGTTCATTTTGTTGCTGGGCAGAACAAGGGCTATCAAATACAGAGTGGTTAAGGCAGTTTTGAGCAGCTTTAAGTGGGTTTGTATGAGTTTGCATGAAGCTAAGCAGTGCTACGCTACGGGTAAATGTATGGGCACTTACACAGTATATGCTTCGCTTACCAGTGCGCAAATCAGCTTAGCTGTTATATTGCAGCAATGTCGATACCTGCTAAGCATGGCTTAGTCCTGGTAATCAGTTCACACCACGCAGTCTGATAACATAGAAGGGTAATGACATTTGTAATAAGTGTATGTAATGCCATGTACAATACATGCGCCTATGTGCTGTCATTACAGTAGCAAGGGGTGTGAGTGTCATGTGTAGGACACAGACATATATGAGGTCTGTACAGCACTGTTTTCCATGTGAATGTGTTACATACAGGGGTAGTAGCCCAGGGTATGTGCTGTCACACTGGCATGTAGTGTATCATGCTGGTACTACTGTTGACAGTGCTTACCCAGGCAAGAGTAGAGTGCTAAATGTAGTACTGACAACAGGCACACCTGCAGGCATAGCCGGACTCTGAGGCCTCCCTGTTGTATCCCTGGTGTGTGAGCTGTGTCACAGTATATAACCCTACTGAGTAATGATCCGACATGTGGAATGTAACTGTAGACTACTGTCTGTACAGCACATATTAGTCAGGGCTTCTGACATGTAGTTATGGCATGCATATTGTTATCAAATCTCTATCTGTCAACACATTCATCCCACTGCATAGTTACTTGCCAAGCTGATGACTGTCAGTCCCTGTACAGATGTGCAGATGGCAGGTATACAGCTGGGATATGTACAGGCAACCAAAGCTTGATTGACACTGACATGTCTGCCCAGCTGTGTAAGAACTGGCACATATAGGAGATAACACCCTGTATGCACCACATGCCAGGGGTACCTCCACTGCACTACCACAGTCAACAGAACATGCTTGGGTACAGGTCTCCATCACAGACACTAACCATGTGTTGTAATGCATGTTGAATACATGTCAACCTGATCACCTCAGTGGCCATGTGCAGGAGGCACCTGGAGGATTGGCTGATGCATGTCACTCTCACCCTGAGGGGCGCAATAGTAGTGTCTATCAATAGATTTCTCCTGCCGCCTGGCAGGTGGCAGGATACCACTGTACACACAACCCCTACACAATTCATCTCTCCTTGGACAATAGCTAGATACACAGCTATGACTACCTGTAGCAATGCACCCCAGTACTGACTCATGTGCAGGTGTGCATGACTGACTATAGTATGTCAGAGTGTCATCATGAGTTTCAGGGAGTACAACATCCACTGGGGGATGTGGGTGCTGTGTACACTGTCATTACACCAAGGTACACCCGGTATATGTCCCATGTACCACGTTATGGTTACCACTGTCACCAACAACCATACAGGTAACTTATACCACAATCCAGGCCAGTTATGCATGTGCTGTGTGCAGCCTACTTGTAACACATTGGACACATGGTCACATTAGTTAGCAGCGATAGGCCCAGGTCTCTCAGATGTGTGTCTGCCTTTTATGTGTTTGTTAATGTGTATATGAAGGTATGTCACACTATGTATCATCCATATACACCCATTACATCCCCCATTAGCGTACTGTACATGTCTGAGGATGTTCTGCATGTAACATGTAACCTGGAACATACCTCACCCTAAACGCTGTGTGGTGTGCGCAATGAAAGCCACACACTTCAGTATCACTACATACCTAGGTGGGGTCTAGTCCCAGTGTTGCCAAGTAAGAGTGTGTGTGTATGTGGATGGGTCTACATCAGGTTGCAGAGTATACACGTCCCAGCTGGTTACTAGCCCATGTGGCACAGGCAGTAACTGTTATACAAATGTGTGACATGTGTTCAACTGTACCCCAGATATGTCACAGCCATGGTGTCACCACAGTGCCATACCCCATTGTGGAATATAACTGCAGACTATCCTCGTGCTGACACATGTACATCTACAACACAAATGGATAACATTATAGAGACCACGATCAACCAGTGTTACTAACAGCTATAATGCATCATTGCTGGACAGCTACACTTCCTGACATATATGCATTACACATTACTCCTTATAACATGTTACACTGCAGTACTGTGTTACACTGTAGTACAGTCACCATGTACATCAGAACCATATTAGCCTCTCCCTGCATCGATGGTATGGATAACAGGGATGTCGCACTGGTATCATCATATGCACAGGGTGTGTTGTTGGTTTGTCAGATGCCAAGGGTGGGCTATACATTTGACACCATGTGTATCGGCAAGGGGTATAATGAGGTGAACTGAGCATGGTGATGTGGTGTGTGTAGGTGTGGGGTTGCCCTAGGTGTGTTTGTAGAGTGTGTGAGTAAGCATGCACACAGTTCTACCATGTGGCTGCCCTACACAGGTGTTTCTGGACAGCTGCAGACCATTCCTGGCAGGGTGTGCAGTTCACTGCCTCCAGCCATGGACATGTGGACTGTGCCTGCCAGGGGTTCCATGGGCACATCCAGGTACAGGCCTTGATGTGCTACTCTCACCTGATGATGACAAATGTCTGCTGGAACCAGGTCCCTCCTGGGACTGGCCAGGACCACATGCTCATGGCCTGCTGTGGTGTGGTGCAGAAAGCACCCCCCCCCTCAGTGCCAGGGCTAGTACTGTCACTACGGGAACCCCTTGGTGTTCTAGCATGTCCACGTTGACTGCCAGCTGTTGGCTTTGCTTGCCTACCTCCACGCAGCTGTTGCTGCACTCCCACCACAAGTTCAAGCACGGACAGACCTCAGTCAGTGAGGGCTATCATCTCCCCAGACCATCTATCCATGAGCTCATTTATGGCATGGATGGCACCAGACAGTTCATGGGAGTTGTCACTTGTAGATGTGAGAGCAGTCCTCTGCAGCCTCAGGCCCTGTCTGGTGTAATGTTCAATATGTGCATGTGCCACCCTCGACAGCCTGAAACATGTGCCTGCTGGTACCAGCTGTGTTGCGTCTGCCATCGGCACGATGACCTGCGGCCCTACCATGAGCACCCTGGGACATCTGCCTATGTGGTGCCCTGCTGGATATCCGGCTATGCCTGCTGCGATCAGACAGAGTAGGCATGGTTACCACTCTTTCCTGTGCACTGCCACCAAATGCCAGCTGTCCCTCTGCTATGCCCACTGGTGATGGGGTATGTATAGGCACTGAAACTGTGCGTGGGGTTGGGGTGGCTAAAAGGGGGGTGTCAAATGATGGTGCTGTTTTGGTCCCTGACAACCCCACCTGTGCCTCAACAGTACAATCATAATCTTTGGTGTCTGTATGGACACCAACATCAGATTGCATGCAGGAGGGACCCTGACCCACCTCGCCACCTGTGTGGGGGGGCAATAAATGCACTTTAAGACCTGTACAGCATTACATAACAGTACATACACATACACACACACACACACACACACACACACACACACACACACACACACACACACACACACCACCTTAATACCTACCTGTCCATGACTTTACAGACAGTCCCACATATATTCCCATGTGTTCCCCATCCTGCATCACACTTGGTAACTTACATTCATCGATACCACTCATTAAAGTATCAGTCCTCTAAATGCCTAGACGAGTGATCACAACACAAGACCTGTTAATCCATTACCTGCCTGACCTGAGTGGAGTGGTTTTACATGGCCTCACTGCTGTCATTCAGTGTTCACCCTGTGTATGTCCGGACAGCATGAATATGGCCCCTATATACGGGGGCTACTATGTTCACTCCATAATATCATGCACTGGAGTGTCATGTGCATGTATTGCTCAGTACATGCCAGATATGCTGCTCAATCAGCCTGTTATGTGACAACTGTAATATATGGATACACTTCCTGGTGTTGACTAGTAATTCCCCAATGCATCTATAGCACTGCATACATGGGCTGTCAGTCACCTCTCTGCTGAATGCGATATTAAGGCTATACCTGGTGTCTACCTTCCCTCTCAATGCCTGTTCCATGCTACAGACCTTATTATACTATCAGCTGTCCTGTGATTACATACATGAGAAGTATTTCTGGTATGTCATGTGGCAGTCCATGTCAATGTACTGCACAATCCCAAAGGGAGGTACTGTTGTATGAACAACCCCACAATCACACATGTGCATACATGGCCACCCACACAAACACACACACATGTGCATATGCATCCTACATGCATCAACCACCCTCCACTTCACCAGAGTGACCCTACAGACAAACTAACTACCCACCAGGACACAGATGCACCCATACAGGTGAGGTTGCACAATGATAGTACACACAGTCCTCCTATTACCCATCTGTCAACATGCATAAAATATGGTACACAACAGCATGCAGTGCAACTATAGTCAATCCATGCTAGCAATAGTATACATGTGTGTGATGCATGTGCTGTGTCACTAGGTGATGCCCCTTCCCCTGGATACCATTGCATTCATGTACACAGTATTGCTTTGCACCTGTTATGCATCCTGCCATGTACTGTGCACCACACCTCACAGGTGTACAAACCATTGCTGAATGTATAGTACTGTGTCAGTTATGTCAGCTTTAACGTTCACAGCCCCTATGTTTTTCAGCAACCCATACCTAGGATGATATGTGGACAGATGTCATTTGTGAATGCTTGATGTCTGATTTACAGCTCTCAACATCAGCAGACCATGTATGACCAATCCAATACTATTACACTGACAAACACCAGAGCATATCATGGCTATTGGGGAGGGGGTGTACACACCCCTTATTGATATGATGCACCCTTCCTTGATCTGCCATGGGACCACATCACTGCATATATTAACAGTACATGAGCCTGATATGTGACATATGTCCTGTACTTTCACATGCAGTGTCTATGGAATGTGTTAGGTGTGTGGATGCTGACCGCAATGCATACACTCTGTGTGGGCATATGTGTGCACACCCTTATCATGACAGTTTGTTGCACCTATTGTTATACGTACTACAGCAGGCACTACTCCTGGCATGGGTATACTAGCATGGCCCATCTGCATTTGCCAGTGTATGTTCAGTTTGCCCTACACATATCCCCCTAATTTGCATGATTGCAAGGTCTACTCATGTGTACATCCCTTGGTGTTCACACACTGCCGTCACTATTGCTGTGGGGGTAGGGTTATGTCTATCACAGTTCCTGAACCTGACTATGTGCAGATACAGCCATTCTTAGCATCCTTAGGATCTCTGCTGCAGTGCACCGGTGTGTCATGCTGACACACCCCCCCCACCTTCAGCCTTTTTGCAGATGCTTGACAAGTAAGGCCTCCACGTATGTCAGTTTGCAGTGTCCCATACACTGAACACAACATGTTACAGCCTAGACCCAGCTGATAATGTGGACCACAGTAGTATGTTATGCCATAGTGTAACTCTGCAACAGTTGCCATTGTCCTACAGGTATATACAATGGTGTTGCACTGTATATGGGTGTTGTTCCAAACATGTCCCTACTGTAGGCCATGTCTCCCACCATTATTTTACTCCCTGTGGACATATTCCACAATGACAGGATGTTAGTTATCTTGCAGGTGTTTGACAAACCCTTCCAATACCCCATCATGGTCACCACTGTGATGCCGTGCATTTAACAGCAATAATACGTGCACATGTACAGCATGCATTCTGGGTAGATGTGTTAGATGTGTGCATGGAATATACCATAGCCATTACATGCCCGGTGTACTGGCAAGCATCTACATAAACCATACTCACCAGCTACAGGCTGCTGCCTTGGTGGTATACCGGAGGGACCTACATAAGAGGGTGAGTGATGCAAAGTCAGTGGCCACACCTGTGGCATTGCTAAAGGGTGGGTGCAGCATTACAATACATCAACAGTACATGTCCACAATACTGCCACATATGCACATATGTTTATCACTACTATGCAGCAACAAACTATATTTATGACATGTCAGATATGCATGATCTACCTGTACTGATGTGGATGTATATGCAACAGTGGTCTACTGATGTCCCCTATGGCCTTACCTGCATGTGCCTCAGCCAGTGTGTGGGTAGCACCCACCTCCACAAAGGTGTCTGGCAGTTGGTGGCTATGCGGACAGGCAGGTGCCACGAGACTGGCTAGGGTCTCCTCCACACATGTCAGGGAGGGATGGATGAATGGCCTCCCCCTGTTGTGAGGTGATCTCCCTTGACTGTAGCAGCATACCGATGGGCATTGCGAAGCAGGTCAGAACAATGTTGCTGGACCTGCTCATAACTGTGGTTGTGCAGTCCAACATCACTGACCCTGTGGAATAGGTCGTTCCACAGGGCGGTCCACTCCTGCTGATCATGGGCGGCCCGGCCAAACAAGACAGGGTAGTGCTGTATTAGGTGGTTTACCACAATGTCGTTCTTGGCAGCTGAGTAGGCCGGAAGCTTTCCATGTGACATCTTGCCTGAAAGACATAAAGATGGATACAGGTGTGAGCAAATCATGCAGCAAGATTACCACAGTTCATAATACACATCACTGTCACCCCCTCCACCATATCAGTGACAATAAACTGCACACAAAACTTGATAGGTATGGCTACAGCTTACCTACCAGTGGGGCAGATATTGTATTGCACCACAATTTGTGCATGTGTAAGTAGCCATGTTCCCTGTGTGGACACTATCATTGCTGGCCTGTTACAGACTATTCACCTGCATGCCATTGTCACGGCCACTATGGTTCCATATATGCCTGTGGTATACTTGCTATGTGTTTGCTGCACATCTGATATTCTGTGTTATTGGAGATATCTAGGCATGCTGTTGGACATGTTCCGGGATTGTATAGACTATTACTACCCACATATGTTCTATAACAGTGACGCAATGGCATGTATATGTACTATTGGCCAGCAGAACCACCTCTCCATACTCATCTGCCCATGTTACCAGGCCACATCACATGTGTGACCCACCCTGGGGCTTCGTCGTGTCCAGGTCCGGCAATACCTTCAGGTGGAACCAACTCAGGGGATGTTGTCCCTCCACTGGGGGCACACACAGACATGATCTTGTCCCCAGGGTATGCAACATAACAGGCTCCACAGACACGTGGGATGTGGTACATCACCTTGAAGCACCCAGTACACATTCACAGGGCCCACGTGCTCCTCCTGCTCAGCCTCCAGGCCAGGCACCTTCAGGACATGGACTGCTGTTGTGAGTAGCACTGGGTGGGAGGCTTGTTCCCATTGTGTCCATTTTGTGCCCATGGGGCTTCCACATCACAGACCACACACACCATCTAGGGTGTTTACCCACCATATGTGTCATATACCACCGCTGTAAGCTGCCCTCTATATCTACCAACCCTGACCACCTCCACAACCATACCTGCCATACTTCCCCATATTCCCATTCCATACTTCACAGACAAGGGCAATGAGGTCACAACAAGGGGTTTACATGTGACATTGCCCGTCCATGTTGCACACACTGACAGCTGTAGATATCTGTGTGTATTGCTAGGTGTGCTGTACCCTTGCACATAGCATGCAGCACTGTGGTGGTAATATAGGGGACATTTATTTACATACATATATGTTTGTGTGTGTTTGTATATATGTAAACATGTGCATATGGGTATATATCTATATATGTGTAGATATATATGATGTTGTATATATGTGTTAATATATATGTCTACACATGGGTATCTGTATATTTGTGGACATACATGTAGATATATATATAGATATATATATATATATATATATATATATATATATATATATATATATATATATATATATATATATATATATATATATATATATATATATATATATATATATATATATATACACATATGCATACCTATATATGAGGTACATTCAGACATTAGGTCCACAATCTCACAACACCTTCCTGCACAGCTCCATTGTTCTGCCTTGCTACAACACAGACAGTGTGGCACATATGGACACAGCCTTACATTAGGGGGTATATGTAGGACCAGATTGCAGGTAACCCTATTACATACCTATGGCATTCCTGCATGCTACAATACAGGTTAATCTGAGTATCCTGCAAGAGGTGCGCTGTGGAACCCACGTGTCCATCATTATGGCATTACTTCCACCATCAGCTATTCGCCACAGTAATATACATGCTTCCCATTATACAACACACACTATGATGGCTTACATCTTATCGGTCAGTGCTGCTCTGCACAGTTGACGAGTATGGCCCATTACCCACAGGGACAGACTCTATTGTCCTTAGCAGTTGTTCAGCTGAACATCATTACAACAACAACACCTGATGGCACATATAAATCATTCCACATCATCTATCCCATTATTATGGATCAAGTACTGCAGTCATTTACATGCATATATACTTCACACACCTGTTGTGGGAATGATGTCTCATCTGGATATTTTGCTGGATGTTTTTGTTTTTTTGTTGTGTTTGTTTTTGCCTTTCACACACTCTCTCTCTCTCTATCTTGGTCTCTCTCCAGTAAATGGATTGAGCTGCTTTGAATAGATTGCAGCATGGCTTTTGCAGGTGAATCATATAATCAGGTGATGGCCTCTGCACCAGTCAGTGTCCTCCACTTGCTACCTACATGCAGCATGCTGTGTAGTACTTCTAGTTGCCACTGTCATGACAACCAAATACTATAAATCCCTGCATCATGTCCGCGTGGTCCCTTTACCTTTCCTGTATGGTGGACATCCTTCCTGTGTGTGGGCAGCAGTGCTACAGACAGCAGGTAGCAATACCTCTTACAGGAGCACCTGCACACTCAGGCCAGCTACATATTTGTAGGAGGTTCCAGAACTACAGACAGAGTGTGAGCGGTCTTGTTGTATGCATTGTATAGCACAGGTGTTACAGGGTTTATGTGTACATACTCATTTAACTTGGAATGCAGTCTGTCTGCATAGCTCTCAACTGTGGGCCTATCCATTTGATGGCCAGATGTGTGCCTATTATGTTTTGTCTGTCCACCACACAGGTCTTGTGTCAGATATATCACTGGCAGTGTGTGTGTTGAATGCTATCAGTACATGGCTACATCCATTTCTGTTTCTAACTTCATATCCCTGACTAAGGATATATTGCAGACTATCCTGTAACACCAGCAACTTGCTTAGTGTATGACAACAATATTTCACATAAGGGCCTGTGTTCCAATCTCTGTCCTCCACCTACATACCAGGTTTGTACATATGACATGCTGTCAGAGGTTATGTAGTGGGCTGTGAGTATGTCATACTGCCATTCCTGCCATCAGTCCACTGCTGTTGTGGTCCCCACACATATTGTGGGGTTGGGTCCATATATGTGTGGGCTTCATCTACACAATACATGTGTGCCCTTATGCACTCCAGAGGCCAGTGTATGTAACAGTGGTATATGGCCCTGTATTATTCAGTCTATGGGGGATGCACTATAACTAACCTAGGCTGTTACAACATGTGGGGGTATCAGGGGTAAGCTGCCTTAAAGTATCTGGATGTACATTACCATACAATTCACCTTGGGTAAATGCAGGCCTACTGCTTCCTGCTATACCAACTGTTCTGTTTGTCAGTGTAATTGTGATGGTGTCAGTTATGCACTGTTATGTAACAGATACATCCCATTGCGTCAACTGAGGTCTTTACCCCTAGGGAATGTGTACAGCATGTAGATAGAGGCTGCTGGACTATACATCTGCATTGCTTACTTTTGATTGATTGGTATCCTGTGGTGGGGTCTGTCTTTACTATTGTACTACCTGAAGGCCTCGGCCTGGACAGCAACATATGCAAACCTTTCCAGACTACTGTACTAATATAACTGTTCCACAGTTGGATTACACTGTTTATATGTATGTCAGAGTCTAAACAGCTATATGGCATGGCTTATACAACTGTAATAGTATACAAATAAAGCTTTCCCATGTATGCAAACCTGTGTGTGGTGTTATATCCTTTGACATCTCTGTGGGTATATGTTGCAGGCAACCATTGTCATTTGTATGGGTGGCTCATACAGTGTCCAGTTGGTAAGGTGCCAACTGTAGGCATAGTGGCTGTTCCGTATTGTGTGCACCTTCTACATATGTACCTTCCTATACATATCTCTGTGTGTGTATGTGTAGTTACATATATATCTCTATATATATATATATATATATATATATATATATATATATATATATATATATATATATATAGATATATATGTATCTGCATACATGTGTCTGTGTATATGTATCTTAGGAATGTTGATTGCTTCCACATTGTATATTCCCTATGTTAGCCAGACTGTACTGCATGATATGCTACTGGTACCAGCCTGACATCATACAGGTGGGATAGAGTACTGTTAACATCTTGTGCCCATGTTGTGCCAGGTCCTGGTTATGGGATCTGCAACAGTTGGTATTGTATTGCAGGGCAGATGTGTTTGGCTGTGGGGGGAGGGAATATCTATACATACAAGACGTATGTTGTTTTGGCCCCCTCACCCCATTAATGGTGCATGTGGACATATATGCTTTTGCTATGTTCTCTTTTATATCTATAGATGTATGTCTGTATATACCTATATAGATATATATTTATGCTTACATATATATATATATATATATATATATATATATATATATATATATATTGCTGTATATATATAAACATATAGATGTAGACATATATAGCTATAGATGTATGCATATGTATGTATATATGTATATATATATATATATATATGTGTGTGTGTGTGTGTGTGTGTGTGTGTGTGTGTATATATATTTCTATTTATATATATATATATATATATATATATATATATATATATATATATATATATATATATATCTACATATATAGATATGTTATATCTATTTAGATATTATTATATATACACACATACATACATCTACATGTTTAAATACATTTCCTGTACTGTTGAATGACTGGGCTGGAGGGTATATTTGTGAAAACATCAGTGTTATTTATATCTCACATGGCTTAGTGGTAAATCACTTTGTTTATGGTGTGCAGGGTTCGAGCCTTGCAAAGGCTGTTTATTTTGTTGCTGGGCAGAACAAGGTCCGTTGGATACAGAGTGATTAAGGCACTTTTAAGCAGGTTAGAATGGGTTTGCACGGAGGTAAGCACCGCTAACTTCCGTTACAGTTTCTTATACTGATTTAGCTTCTCAATTGCTTAACCTATGTAGGCATTGCTTACCCCCACGCAAACAGGCATACACCCGCTTACTCCTGCTTAAAAGTGCTTACTCCCACTTAACTCCATGCTAATTTCATTAAAAGAAAAGAAAAAAAGGATGATAAGAAAATGGTGTAAAAGGGGCACATATAGGGAAAGACAGTAGGGAAAATAGCTAGGAATGTGCAGGAGAGTGTAGGGAATATCCATAGCTGCCCATTTCTTCTACAGCAACAGCTGTGCATATATACTGAATTTGGAGGTAGATTTGGACACTCAAACCGTGAGGACAACAATAGTATGTTGTGATGCCAGTTAGACCAGATTACATGTGTCCTGTGGACACGTGTGTGAAATGGACAGCTATGTATGGGGCGATATGTTTTTTTGGGAACCGATTGCCTTTTTTTTTTCTTTTTTCAGGTGAGAGTGGGATGTTGGGGAGGGATAGTAGGTATATTTGGGGAGGTAGGTTGGATAGGTTAACAGACAAAACAAACAAGATGCATACAGGGTGATATATGACACATGGGTGGTAAACACCTTAATGGGAATGTATGTTGGGAAATCGGAGCCCATAGTGGAAACAGTGGGACTAAGGTCACCACCCATGGGCAGTCACCACTGCACCTTCACAGCCCCAAAGGTAGCTGTGCTGGGGGCTGTGTTGGAGAGCCAGGCAAACCTTCTAGTCATGACAAACGGCCCTCGAGCTGGCGTAGCAGATCTCTGACCTCCCTGCCAAGCTCGCTATGCACCACGACCCAGACCTGGTAATGGGTGACAGGTTCCTGTTCATGCCCACTCCCAGGGGGGGTGATCCCCATCCCCTGAAGTGGTTCCACCCAAAGGTGATGAAAGACCAACAGACGAGGAGGTCCCAGTTTGGGCCCCAGACGTGCTAGTGCCCGGTGCCACGGCCAGCTGAGGTGGGACAGGTGGGTCCACCGGGACCGGCCTTCCCAAATGTGCTATGGTGTTTATGGTTTATCAGTATATGTGGGTTAGTAATAGTCAACACATTCCAGGATTAGGTATAACAGCATGCATAGATATTCCCATTAACCCAGACACCAGATATGGAACAGTTGTATAGCAAAAGGAACACATGCATATATGGGACCACAATGGTAATAACAACAGCATGCAGGTACATTGATGGCACCATGCCACCAATGTTGGAGTTTTTCAACATATCACATGCATAGAAACAGATTTAAATAATTATCAAACAATAGGACATATGCCCCAACATTACAGTGGAGTCATCATGTACCAGTTGAGGTGGGTATTTAGTGTATTGTTGGAGATATGGTGGGGGGAGAGAAAGATGTCAATTAACAACTAGTATATTCCTGTAGTTCGCATTACTTTCCTAGTCAGTGCTGTTATCTGTACCTTACAAGTATTACTACACTACCCTATTGCCTTAGTTTGGACAGTGATATGGTTGTCAACAACTATATACATGGACTGGTTTTACCTGCAGTATACACCTCTTACCTGGTATACCTGTGGAGGAATTGTGTGTTAACACTAACTAATTGTTTCTACATATACTCCTAGATTCCAGGTTGATATTATGCACATACCTGTCCATCTCTTTTTGCACAGACTCTGGCCATGTCTTGACCACATGCAGGTGAACTGGGACATATGTAGACTATTGCTCTCTTCAACCTTTAATGACTTACAACACTCTTATACAGGATTTCCTAGACATTTATATTATGTAGCACAGTGTGGGTGACAGTGGTCAGTGATACCTTAATATTCAGTGCAACTGCAACACTCACAATGCCATACAATACCAGAGTAAACAGTACCAGTACAGGGTATCAAGCTTTTATTTTTTGGCACAGTGTTCGTATCTGATGTACCTGTGGGAGCAATGTTTGTTAGCACTACCTGAATGTTGCCACACAAAGTACCAGATTTCCCATTAGTATTATGCACATACATCTGACTCTGTTACTGTACACACTCTGGTCACAGCTTGACAACGTGGGGGTGTAAATGGGACATACATGGCTTATTACTCTCATAACAATTTGGGAGTTGCTAGTGTGACAGGTTGGTTCTTATAGATGTGCGTCAATCAGTTGTATTTCCTGTTTGCTGCCTAAACATCTGGGATCATCCCACTGATTTCTCAGGGGGACAGGGTGATATGCAGCAGATGTGGGCTGATATACTGGACATTCTGGACTTATCTGTATGGTTGTAGGGTATGATTCTGTATGCAGCCTACTTCCACTCCCAGGATTCAGACCATGGCTGTGTCTGCTAAAACTAAAACACTGTCCATCACAGTTGTATGTGCTATATAGATATTGCTGTATATCTCTTATCTGATTTCTGTCTTATAATTCTCTTGTTGTTTTACATTTTGACCTTGTATTACAACACTCTTATAGAGGATTTCCTAGACAGTTATATGATGTAGCACAGTGTGAGTGACAGTGATGAGTAATACCGTATTATTCAGAGCAACTGCAGCACTCACAAAGCCATACAATACCAAAGTAAACAGTACCAGTACAGGGTATCATTCTTTTATTTCTGAGCACAGTGTTCTTATCTGACGTACCTGTGGGAGCAATGTTTGTTAGCACTACCTGAATGTTGCCACACAAGGTACCAGATTCCACATTACTATTATGCACATACATCTCACTCTGTTACTGTACATACTCTGGTCACACCTTGACAACATGGTGGTGTAGATGGGACATACTTGGCTTATTACTCTCATAACAGTTTGGGGAGTTCCTAGAGTGACAGGTTTGTTCTATTAGATGTGTGACAATCAGTTGTATTTCTTGTTTGCTGCCTATACGTCTGGGATCATCCTACTGATTTCTCAGGGGGACAGAGTGACAGGCAGCAGATATGGGCCAATTTACTGGATATTCTGGACATTTCTGTACAGTTGTGGGGTATGATTCTGTATGCAGACTACTACCACTCCCAGGATTCAAACCATGGCTGTGTGTGCTAAAAATACAACAGTTCATGTCTCAGTTCCATGTGCTATTCGGATTTTGTTGCCTGTCTTTTCACTGTTTTCTTTCTATGTCTCTCTCAGTTGTACTAAATGACCTCTGGGGATTACACCAGTCATATACAGACAATCCTACACATTTTATTTATGTAGTATAGTGTGGGTAACAGTGCTTAATACAACAGTACTATTAAGTTATTGCAAATCTACATTACCATATGATACCAGAGTAAACTCATGCAATCCAGCAGTTAGACCTTTATTGTCAGGCTATTATGCTTTTATTTACATACAACCTATATGAGACTCTTCCTGACATATTCTCTGGTGTATGCAGCACTTGCCTTAAACAATACAGGTTTTATACTGGCAATTAACTTACGAATACTCTTAGATTTATTTCCTGTGACAGTACATGCAAGAGTATTACTAACCTGCCTCGCATCGCAACCTCTCCAAGTGACATCCATGGGCCTCCTGGTTCGCTGCCCACTCACTTGCTGCTGTGAAGGACATAAGAGGAATATTTAGCCATACCTTTCCATAATATACATGAGCTGGCAATTATTAAACAGGAAGTGGAGTGATACTTACACACATCTGGGACCTCCCCTGCCTTCCTAGCCTCTTGGATCCACTGATCCAAGAGATCCCCCTTTTGCCACTTCAGGTCGGCATAGTGATGCCTGACCTGCTCACCAGTTTGAGCTATGCCAGTGGCACTGGTGAGGTCATGGGTGGGATGGTCCCAGGCTTCTGCTTTATATTGGGAACCCTGGTACTGGCCCTGCAGCAGTCTCTGCTCATGGTCTTTGACAAGGAGTCCTGCCATGACTCTAGATTCCTGGATGCCCCAGCTCTGCGCCCGATAGTGCGCTCCCTCTTCCAGTCCTGACATGGTGCCTGCAAGGGGAAGATACAACCAGTTATGAGATGTATTCCCGCCTGTTGGGTTTAAGTAGGGCCTATTTCATGCACTTTGCTGTGATTGGACGGTTTTGAAAAGGCTGTGCTATGGGCAAACCTACTTACCTAAGGTTGGCATTGTTTAAAGGGGTATACCACTGGGCAAATTGAGTTAGCTGGCCTACACATTGCTTACACCTACTAAGCTGGCCTGTGCAATGCTTTTTGTTGCTTAATATTTACTTTGCATTATATTTGCTTTTTGGCATTGATTTATTATTCGTTACATGTTAAATATATGTCTGGTATCCATGATTCATGTGTAAGTACACTATATGGGGTCCTTGTGTTTAATAGGGGCTTCAACACTCTATTAAACTTGCACCTCACATCTGGGCTTACTTCAGTACTCCAGTTCACATATTTTTGTTATGTATTAGGTTATAGAACATGTGACTGTATACTGATTTCTTTCACATGTTCAGTTTGATTTTACTATAGTCAGGATTTGTTTGGTGATACCTCAATCTTATGTACTGCTTTGATGGCTTGGTGGTTAACGACTGTGACTATATTATATAGGGTCCTGGGTTCAAGACCTGCAAGGTTGTTCATTTTGTTGCTGGGCAGGACAGCGGTTGTTGGATACAGAGTGATTAAGGCACTTTTAAGCACTTGTAAGCAGGTATGTGCGAGGGTAAGCACTGTCAACCTTCAGTTAAATATGCTTACAGAGAGTTAGCTTCCATATTGCTTAACCTGTGCATATATTGCTTACCCCCATGCAAACAAGCTTAAACCCACTTACTGGTGCTTACATATGCTTACTCCCACTTACTACTGCTTAATACTGCTTAGACTTGCTTATTAGTGCTCACTCCCTCTTACCACTGCAGTAATTTAGACAGTAATGTCCAAGGGTTCTTTGGAAGGTGGTGGATTTAGAAGTTGTATGGAATTATCATTCATTACACATTTTACCTTCCATTTGTATCCCTGATTCCTGTGTACATATACTGTATGGGGCACATTTGATTATCTGTGGACTTTGCAACATTATGACATTGGCACCTCACATCTGCATTTAATGCAGTACACCAGTTCACAAATATATGTTATTTAGTAGGTTATGCAACTAAAAATATTGGTCATAATGTGATTTAACATGGAAAATGGAATGTGCTGCCATGGGACTCAAACCGGGAATGACTGCTTGTAAGGTGAATGCTCTGCTCACTATACTATTGCTATAAGGCTTCATTTGCATATATCTTGCTTTTTATACTCTTCTGCCATTTAAGCTGCATTAACCATAGCTAAGTAATGGGCAAACCTGCGCATCTACGGTTAAATTTAATCTCTTTCATAAAAAAAAGTATCTTTATATTTTTTGTGTTAACTATTTCTCTTGTACACATGGGGGGATGTTGCTGGGAGTATGTGTACACCTATGAGCGGTCTCACTCATTCTTTTAGGGCTTTCTGCTGTTCTTCATTGCAGTGGCATGTATATTCTGAGAGCTCTGCTCTCAGACACGCCCCCTGCACTCTTACACGCTCTGTGTAAGATTAGTAGCTCAGGCAGCGCATCTTCATTGATATGCATGGTGCGCTGCCGTCCTGCTCCTAAATGGCCACTTCCATGTAGGACTAAGCTAGTCCAGCTCAGAAGAATAGTAAATCCGGGGGATTATGTTTGTGCATCAGGGGAATCCCACCACCAATGGCTTATTTAGACATCATCTTATTTGCCATTACTAAAGCTTTTGGGTTAATTTATTCTTTTATAGAGGAATGGCATTTAGAGGTTTAATAGAGTCAGATGAAATGTTAAACCAAGGTCCCATCTGCTTGAAATTTGGTTTATTGCGCTGTAAAACAAAGTGTTATTGGTATACATGTTAAATTCACATCCCTTCCCCCATCAGTGTGGCATTCGAGCTGGTCTTGCCCTATTTAGTAGCTGTCACTTTAAATAAAATTAATAATGATGATGTGGTACCTCTTATTTAACCAGATTATTAAGTCTGTGATTTTATCCAAGACAATATACTACATGACTGGAAATATATGGAAATATATAAACCTTAGACCATATGGCAATCTAAAAATATATATAAATATATACATATACACTTTGCATGTAAAAAATCCATTGTAAAAATCATATTCTATTTCTATAACCTATTGTTAACAAAAATCGGGAGCGGCCACAGTGGTGCAGCGGTTAGCGTTGCCGCCTCACAGCAAGAGGTTCTCCGGTTTGATCCTTGGCTGGGGTGCCTTCTGTGTGGAGTCTGCATGTCCTCCCTGTGGTCGCGTGGGTTTCCTTCGGGTGCTCTGGTTTCCTCCAACATCCCAAAGACATGCTGTAGGTGGATTGGACACTCTAAATTGGCCCTAGGTGTGAGTGCGTGCATGTGTGTGCCTTCTGTGGAAGGTTGGGTGCCGGGCTGGCAACTTGACACTGTAAAACTCCACTGCCAGTCATGAGCAGACAGGTGATCCACTGTGGCAACCCTTAATCGGGAAAAGCCGAAAGAAGAAGATTGTTAACAAAGATCGCTTTTGTCCTTCTAGACTTCTTCAGGTCTGTGTACGAGAACCCTAAAAGCTGTCTACAAAATATTATTGTATAATTAGTTAATATTGTTATTACACATCATATTGAATAAAATGGAAAAAAGAACTAGAAAGAAAGAAGAAAAAGAAAAAGAAAAAATGATGATGGAAACAAAATATAAACTTAAATTAAAATAAAAGCTGATTTAACATGGTATTTAAAACCAACTGGAAGAATAAAATAAAATTAAAATAAAATTAGTCATGTAAACAGTGTGGCAATTTTCTAAGTTCCATTACACTTTTAAGTGAACAGTAGTAGTTTAATCCAGGCTTCCTAAAAGAGTTCAGCTTTAATTGCCACATGAATTCACATTTCTCTAGCATATTCGGGATGTCTCCTTCAAGATCATCCATGTCTATGCAATCCAGTATCTGGAACTTAAAACATGTGTGTGTTTTATAAAGAGCAAGGTGTTTGTCTAGTGCATTATTTTATCTTCCACACAGAGAAGTTTCTTACACTGTTTTGTTTTTGGACCCACTATACTTATTTAGTGGGTTGCTTGAGACCCCAGGGATGCCATGGAGATTACATGTAAATTACATTTTGCCAAACATATCATGCTTTGCAATCGCTTTATTCTTGATATTTTTATAGTCTGAATGGAATGAGTTTCTGAAATCAAAAGTTTTAAGGTTTATTTAAATCAAGTTAATGAATTTTTAAATATTACATATCAGTAGCATGAGAAATATGGTAACCAACACAGCAACTAATAAAATTGTTTATATACATCTAGGTGTACTGGTAAAATTCTACCTTGTGGGTCCAAAAGAATCTGATGAATAATAGCAAACATAAAACGTTTGCTATTATTTATTTATTTACCTTGGATAAGACTGTGAGTGATGTTCCTGGTGATGCACCAAATATAGTTTTCAGGAAATATTTGTCTTCTAAAAATCGTCTGGAGAAAAATAAAACTTTTTTAAGTTCATAGGTTCATAGGTTCACAGATTGGTACTAGGCTATAGGCCCTAGGGCCTATACAAGCCTAGCCATAACAATTCCCCTGGATATTTCTTCTCACAATATTTACTTCCCTGGACCTCTGTCTAGCAGGGTGACTGACATGATTCCTGGGGTTAATTTCCTATCTCCCACCCAGTCGTCAAGGTTCCTTTTGAAGATGGCCAAGGAGGCACTCTGCTTGACATGTATGAGCAGTCTATTCCAGAGTATGGGGAGTCTCTGGGTCAGGAACCTATCCCTCCAGCATGTTTTGTTCATTGTGATGACAAGGTTTAGATCCCTGGAGCATGTGGCTCTGAGGGATTGAGATTTCTTTAAGTGGAGCATGTCCAACAGCTCTGGGTTTGACATGGCCTTGTATGTTAAGCAGAGATCGCCTCTCAGTAGACAATATGCCACAGAGTATAGCTGGAGTTTTTTTAGATAGTCAGCATAGGGCATCTGCTTTAGGCCTGTGATTCTTTTGGTGAGGTATTTCTGCGGCCTTTCCAGCTGTTGCAGATGTCTTGTGAGGTATATACCAAATGGAGTGTTGTACTCTATAATGGATCTAATGACGGATGAGTACAGTGGGACAATGACCTCCTTTTTTCTGGATGAAAAGCCCTTAGTGATGAGGTGTGCCACATAGAAGGATTTCCTGACTGTTGTGGCAATGTGGTTAACGAAGGTGAAACTACTGTCCACCTGTGTCTCTAAGTCTCTCATCACACTTTCGGTGTTTAGTGTACTGCCATCTATGTGATAATTCATGGGTACATGGTTTTTCCCAAAGGGGATAACTATACATTTCTTGGCATTAAGCTTGAGCCCATGGCTCTAGCACCAAGCATCTGTTTCTGTAAGGCCCTTTTATAGGATATCTACATCATTTGGGGATTCAATAATGGCTCCCAGTTTGCAGTTTGGCTAGTAACAAACCATTGGGGAATTATAAGTGTGGTATGTGTAAACAGTGTCCATATATTTATACCACCAGTGAAAATTTTCAGATAGAGCAAATGGTGTTTCATGGTAAGGGTCACTTCAATTGTCAGTCTAAGAATGTAGTTTACATAGCCAAGTGCTCACAATGTTCTGCATTCTATATTGGTAAGAAGGCTAGGAAATTCCATGAAAGAATATACAAACATCTTTTACACATTAAGAAACTAAAGTCTTCCAATGCATTAAGTAAACATGTCAGTGTATTTCCAGATCATTTTATGTTTGCTATTATTCAGCAAATTCTTTTGGACCCACAAGGTAGAATTTTACCAGTACACCTGGATGTATGTGAATTGAAGTGGCAGCTTTGGCTGAATGCTTTTTCTTATCCGGGTTTGAATGACAACATTAATATTAACTGTGTTTTAAAAGTTAAGTAACTGAAGGGTTAATAGTGCTTTCTGTACCTTCCTCTTTATTGTAAGTAGCTACACTATCCTATTGGTTAATTACTTAATTTGTATTAGCAATTGAACACTACACTTCCTTTATAATGTGCAAAGTTTAATTCTGATGAAGTCCCCTAACATTTTGGGATGAAAGCGCTTAACTTTTATATTTGACTTTATATTTGATATTTTATTCTTGAAATGTTATCTTGGATTTTATGTGCTCCTTTTTATGGATAATAAATTGCTTATTTCGTATTCAGTTTTTGTCTTTGGCACCTAACTGTTTAGCAGTGTTATTAGATGCTGTGTTGGTTACCATGTTGTGTGGAGTGAATGGTCTCAACAGCCTCGAGGTGTCTGAGTTAGACAATTCTGGTCCCAATGGCAACATTACTCTTTTGCTTCAGCAAATTATTCAGCAGCTACAAGAACATTCAAACCAAATTAAGGTGTTGGGAGTTTTGAGAAGTGGAAATAACGATCAAAATTTGAGTTTTGGCTTACCTTTGACCCAGCTCACCCCACAGTTTTTTTGCTGCAGTGGTTTGTGAGCAGAATGAGGTGGTGAGTCATTTAATAGAAAATGAAAAAAAGTTTTGCTTGGACTGATAATCCTTTTTCTTTCTCTCAAAATTCAATTCATGGTATTAACGCTGGTATTAAATAATCATTACCAGAGGAGACCTCATTAACTGAAAAATTAAAGAACTTTGACTCATTACTATTGAGATATAAAAAGTTGCAATTCGAAAACTGCTATTTACAGCATAACATTGACCTTAAATAAGTCCCTAAAGTAAGTCCCTAAAGGACTTAGACTGTGGTATTATCCTAATAGAAATAATTTTGGAGCTGAATTTTATAGGCAACTGCATATTATATTTGATAATGCTGGCTCTGACATGATGAAACTTATGATTAAACACAAGGATAATCTCATGCATGATTTAAACAAATCATTAGAAACCTTAAGCACTGCCATTAGAAGTGATTTACTGTTTGAACACTATAAAACAAATTATGATAACATAATTGTTAAAGTTCAGAAGGCATGAAAGGCTATTTTTACACGTAAGATGAAAATAAATCAGTAGAGTTGCACAAGAATATGCTAAGGAATCAGTGTATCCTGTGAAAGTACATTCCCTTGACAACCAGACTGCTACCACCAATCTAAATGGCCAAAACGGTCAGCTGACCAACTCGTCATCACTGAGAGCTGAAAGTGAGGTGTATGATCAACATGAACGCTATCTATCGTCAGTTTCAGATGATCCAAAAAAGTCTGAATGAATTAAAAACAAAAGCAATAGAAATTAACTGTTTTTTTACAGGAACGAGCCCAGTGATGGTCCAAATATGGGTTATGTAGCACAGGGAACTCACCCAAAGTGAAAGAATCCCACTTGGAAGCAGAACAAATATTGACTGAGGTGATAAGCGAAAAGGAAGATGGTTTGAATATAACTGGTGACTTTTCAATGTTTTTGACTTTCTTCCTGTACTTAATTCTACAATATTTGTTGAGATAGATGTTCCCAATGACAATGAAGCTGCACAATTTTTTGTATCACAGACTGAATTTCCTAAGATTATTTTAAACACTGCTGGGTATTTCAATATTTTTAATTATTCTTGTAAATCTATTACCACTGCACATGTGGATGTTTTATCAAAGGGATTCAGTTTTGGTCCAGCTAGAGCAGCTAAAATTGAATATGCATTACTTGATCTAAAATTATACAGTAGGAAGTTGAATTTAAAGTTGTGGTTCAACAATAATGTGAATGTGAACTGTTCTACAACAGGTATATTAAAGAAACCAAGCACAATTAACCCTCCTGTTCATCATTTAGTTAGCATTTATGATAGTGTATGTGAGATAGATTTTAGGCAGATCACTAAAAGCAATGTTGTTGATGTTGATGATAATTTGACATTACAGGAAAGGAAACTCTTAGGTGAGATAACTAATGATTGTAGTATACGGGTTATGTAACCCGATAAAAGTAATGGCATGGTTATTATGGACACAGAAGATTATAAAAATAATATGTGTAGAGTACTTATGGATGGAACCTATCTTGAAGTGTCCATTAATGAGATTAATATTGCCTTTTCTAAAAGTGACAACTTATTAAGTGACATGCTGTTCCAAGGGCAGATTACTTTCAGTGAATTTGACAAATTAATTCCCAGTGATAGCAAGTATTTTCTGGAATCCTAAAATCCACATGGATTTAAAACATCCACCCTTTAGGCCTATTGTTGATGCCAAAAGATCCAAAACTTTTTTTATTGTGCAACTTGCGGACTTTTATCTCAAACAAGCACTCAAAACCTATATATATATATATATATATATATATATATATATATATTTAAAGACTCCTGGGATTTCTTAAAACATCTTAATGAACTTGTGATTTTTCCCATTAAGATTTTAGTGACCATTGATGTAAAAAATCTCTTTTCTGTCATTCCCCTTGACAGGAGGTTAAGTTGGCTAGAAACTGAGCTGGCTAAAGCCAAGATTCATGGGCAAAACCAAATTAATTTATTGACTACTCTCATAGAGATTATCTTAAAGAATAACTTCATTTATTTTGAGGGCAAATTTTTTCACCAAATGGTGGGGGTGGCCATGGGAGCTCTATGCACCCCCACCTTTGTGAACCTGGTCATGGCTCATTGGGAGTCTGAATTAATTTTCAATAATACACAAATGACCCATATTAAATACTACACAAGGTATCTGGATAATTTGTTTTTAGTATGGACAGGTAGTGAACAGTCACTAAGGGGATTTTTGTCCTACATTAATAGTACTATTGATTTTTTACAGTTTACTCATTCTTTTAGCTATGCAGGTATGTGCGTGCATGAATGGGAGTGCCTTCTTTAAAGGATGGGCATCGGGTTGGCAACTCAGCACTGTAAAAATCCACTGCCAATCATTAGCGGACAGGATTTCTGCTGTGGCGACCCCTAACCGGGAAAAGCCGAAAGACTTTACTCGTTCTTTTAGCACATTTAGAATTAACTACCTGGATATTGATTTATTTTTTGATAGTACACAACTCACATTTATTTCAAGAATATATAGGAAACCTACCTTTTCCAGCTTTTATTTGGATTTTTCCAGCTGTCACCAATACCACCAAAAAAGATTAGTGGTTAAGAGGCAGCTTCTCAGGGCAGCCAGGATGGTTACTAGAGAGTCTGATTCTCTTGCTGAAGTTGATTATATGTTAAGTATGTTTAGTAAAAGAGGATATCCTAAGACCCTGTTGTATAAGGTACGACATGAAGTGGTTTATAAAAGAAATATGGGTATTTTTCAACCCATTTTTAGGTAGACACTTAACACATAGTCACAAGGAAGAGTTGCAAATTTTGTAGCAAACTCCAGAAGGGAATATTGGTGCAACTACAAATACTTTTCAAGGGAATTTTTATTTCATCACAGTCTTTAATAAACACTAATAATTGGGGAATTATAAGTGTGGTATGTGTAAACAGTGTCCATATATTTATACCACCAGTGAAAATTTTCAGATAGAGCAAATGGTGTTTCTTGGTAAGGGTCACTTCAATTGTCAGTCTAAGAATGTAGTTTATATAGCCAAGTGCTCACAATGTCCTGCATTCTACATTGGTAAGATGGCTAGGAAACTCTATGAAAGAATATATAAACATCTTTTACACATTAAGAAACAAATGTCTTCCAATGCATTAAGTAAACATGTCAGTGTATTTCCTAATCATAATTTTATGTTTGCTATTATGCAACAGATTCTTGTGGACCCACAAGGTAGAATTTTACCAGTACACCTGGATGTATCTGAATTGAAGTGGCAGCTTCGGCTGAATGCTTTTTCTTATCCAGGTTTGAATGACGACATTATTATTAACTGCGTTTTAAAACTTAAGCACTTGGAGGGTTAATAGTGCTTTCTGTGCCTTCCTCTTTATTGCTAAGTATCTACACTATGCTATTGGTTAATTACTTAATTTGTATTAGCAACTGAGCACTACACTTCCTTTATAATGTGCAACGTTTAATCCAGTTTAGTTCTGATGAAGTTCCCTAACATTTTGGGATGAAAGCGCTTAACTTTTATATTTGACTTTATATTTGATATTTTATTCTTGAAATTTTATCTTGGATTTTATGGGCTCCTTTTGTGGATAATAAATTGTTTATTTTATATCCAGTTTTTGTCTTTGGCACCTGGCTGTTTAACAATTTTATCATGAGAAATATATTATTTTTTTAGAGCAAAAAACTTACATTATAGATAGCATAATGTTAGGTCCATCCTTTGAAAGATCTGTCTGAATGCCACTTTTGTGCATAGGATTTACACTTTTGTAGATAGGAATTACATAAGATTATTTTCAGAGATTTGGGACATGTTTCTGTAAAGCTACTCTGCTGATTAATATGGATACAAGGTAAGTCAAAGGTATTCTTAGGGTAGCTTGTCAGGTGCTAGCGTGGTAGGTTTTAATTTTTTCAGAACCTTTTTACTTGGCTAATATCAGTTAACTGTAGGTTGAGTAGATCATTTGCAAGGTCTTTAGGACTCTGGAAGGTCTTTAGGATGAATTGGATTTGTCTTGCTAGACTGATGTCTGAATAGGCTGTTTCAGTGCAGTAACTGTTAAGGTTGACACTAGTGCTGTAGTCTGTTTTTAGATGGGCTAGAGTAGGGATTGTCCACCCCACCTTCCATTTGATAATGTGTTTGTAATAGATGTGATTCTTATAGTAACTACAAAAGTTAGATATGATTTACGAGTACTGGATCAGTGCACCAACATGGCAGTTGGGAGGCTGCCATACTGATGAGATTTTATTTTTCATATTCTTTGTACTTCTCCCAGAATGGGATTTGGGTTACTGTAGTATGTCACAGCCTAGATATCGTAAAAGTGCTTTTGTTTTTTCTTCATTTAGATACAATGGCAATTGTAAGTCACTGGTATTTCAGATAGCATGCGACAGTAGAATCTGTTTAAATGAATTACTGTATTTTTGCGTACTTTAAGCTTATGAAAGCCTTTCTTTGTCCATTGACATCTGCTTCAGTATAGAAGAAGTGAAACAGCAAGGGTGTACTAAGTGTTCAAAGCTGTAGTCCTTCAAAAAACTCCAGATTCTGTCTTCTCCATAGACTTCCAGGATGCCAAGATACTAGGCACATTATATAGAGTAAAAACATACGTCATTGACATAGCCAGAAGACATACAGCCTCTACATTTTTACTGTCATCTTTCCTTTATGCTGTCACAATCTTTGCTAACCTTCAAGTCTGTCAACTGTCCAAATATGAGCAATGTTATAATAAAATGGCCAAATGTTCAGTAAACTATAATGATAGAACTTAGCACCGCCTAGACCTCATTGAATTAAACTGGCTAGAATTATAGTATCACCTAGTTTTGTCTATGCTAACTGTAATTCACAGACTTCTCTGCAAGCCAGAAAACTGTCCAGCTCTTAACAACTTAATATTACACTACCACACTACCTACCCCTCCATAGAATTTTACTGTCTAGAGAAAAATCACTGATCACTATAAGCCAATCATCTAATACTGCAGGTGACTCTCTATATTCAAACAGTGTAGAAAAACTATGGAACCTCATTCCGCAACCAGAAAAATCCATTCAGAATGCAAATGTACTTAAAACACAACAAAAACTTCACCTATCAGATTAATACATCTACTCTTGCACATCTCCAGGATGAGTGCTACTGTTCTCTTCAGCTTGCCATATCATCAAACATTTTCTGTTCTTTCAGAATCCTATGGTTCACAACCAGCCTTCAGCAATACCTGAATAGTTTTACTAACATCTCCCAGCCATAAACATTACTTTGTGAAACTGCTCACCCTCCTGCCTCTATACTTCCAATATAAACCTTATGATGGCTATATATATATATATATATATATATATATATATAGATAGATAGATAGATATACATATAGATATAAAATTGTCCTGTAATCTGCATTACAGAGCTTTCACCAAATTAGGGACAAATATGAAAAATAATTGGGGAGAATCAAGGAGACTTTTAAAATATTATTACTATTAACTTGAGGCATTGAGAGAATAAGAGAATGTAAATTAATATACATTTTCTGTAGTAAAAGAAGTCTATAACACAAATTATTGTTATCGCTTTTTAAGTCTAATTCACCACCTTTTATCCAAAGGTCACCAATTTTATGAGGGTTAAGAGAGACATAGCTAAAATTTGAGTCAAAATCAGGGAAGTCCCTGAAAATGAGAGGCAGTTTCAAAGTATGTCGCTTTACAACCCATCTCTTAACTCCAGTATTGACATTCTGTACCATACTTAGTGCATTCTCTTACCTCAATTTCTTTGAATGTCTAAGCACTATTCACATTATCTATTATCTATATGAGAAACCCACTAATACAACTCTTCATATCCTCAATGTTCTACATCTGATAATGCATAAATGGCGTTATACTGTAATAGTTCCCCCTTTTGCCATAAAAATGTAACCTAATTCAAAAAACATGTGCAATTGTTAATGTATATTCTTTAATCTCTGTTCTTGTATAGTATGGAATATTTATTTAAAAATGTTTGCAATATGTTAGAGCTTTTCTTCCTGATCCTCAGATGAAAAGGGGTTTTGATTAAACCCAGTCAAAGAAATCCGGTAAACAAGAACAAAATATGCACTATAAAATGTCAGCTTGTCTCTATCATGACTGGCTGAAAGCTGTTACTTCAAAATGATAGTAAGGCATATTTTAGCTCTCAGTCAGATTGTTACTCAGCATAGTTTATTGTAGCTAAATAGATAAAGCATTTCACTAGGCAAAAATGAAAGTGGTTACTAGTAGTCTTATGTTAAGTTACTGTGCAGCTTATCCTACTTCTTTCAGTTCTTCAGCTAATAATTTGACCACCAATTAACTGCTACTTTAGCAGTTTATAATAGTTTACTGAAAGTAAGACAGTCACATAATGTGAAACTGGTGACTGTGACACCCCACCACTGGACCAGTAATCAAGGAGCCTCAATCCTCACCTCTGGCACCAGTGGGGGATGTACACTGGGATAATGACAGGTACACACACAGTATTTCCAGATGCAGCTCTCTTCATAAAGTGCAGTTTCCCTTAAGAGCACGCAGAGACTACAGTCAGTCTGGGGCTGGTTTCTCCCTCTTTCTCCAGATTCCCAATAAGACTCCTCACTGGCACAGCTATAGAGTTGAGTCCTTAGCCAGGGTTCCAAGCCAAATCCTCCAACACTCTCTCTGTCCAACCAGTGCTTCGTGTCCCTGTCCAAGTAGCTAACACACACACTCTTGGAGATTTGTACACACACACACACACACACACACACACACACACACACACACACACACACACACACACACACACACACACACACACACACCTGGAAAGGCTGGCACAGGCTTATTAGCTATGCCCCCTTCTGCCCAAACTATAAGGTAGTTATCACTGCCACCAGAACCCCTTATCAGCTACTTTAAGGCCATTAACAAAGGGTGTCCAATCTTACTGTGTAATGTTACTATCAATACAAATGGTAGTTCGATCAAGAGAAGGGCTATTAGGAGTGGCCCACAGTGTCACCAAATAAATATGCAAGTACTCTCAGAATTTAAATAGCTCTACAAAGATCAGCCACAATGAAAGGTTTAAATATATTTAATAATAAATAATAAGACAATACTAAATATATAGTTACAGAGACATCAGAGTTCAAAATCACAGGAAATATTTAAAACAACATTCCAGGACAGTCTCAACTTAATGAAGAAAAACATCTAAACTATGCTTCACTATATTCCTGACTAAATCTAAGAGAATTATACTATTCCTTAGACTTACTTATGCAAAGCAAGGCAAACATGTGGTGAATGGATGTTCTGTTCAGGTCCAAGACAGATTGCAGAATTCTGTCTCTCTCCAAGAGTTCTTCATAGGTTCATAGGTTCATAGGTAGGTACTAGGCTATCTGCCTGAGGCCATTTATAAGCCTAGCCAGAGTGTGTCGGCTTCCATCACCCCATTGATTAATTAACTGATCCTCTGTCAAGCAGAGCCAATGAAGTGATCCCAGGGGTGTATTTTCTGTTACCCATCCACTCGTCAAGGTTTCTCTTGAAGAGTGTTAGTGAGGGGGTCTGCCTAATATAGTTTGGAATTTTGTTCCAAAGCATGGGGAGTCTCTGTGACAGGAATCTATCCCTCCAGCATGTTTTATTTATTGTTGTGGCAAGGTTTAGCTCACTAGAGCGCATGGCTCGCAGTGACTTGGATTTCTTTAGGTGGAGCATGTCCATCACTTCTGAGTTGGACATGGCTTTGTAAGTCAGGCAGGGATCACCTCTGAGTAAGCGATATGCCACTGAGTACAGTCGGAGTTTTTTCAGTCAAGCTGCATAGGACATATGTTTGAGGCCAGTAATCCTCTTAGTGAGGTACTTTTGTGGTCTTTCCAGCTGTTGGAAGCGTCTTGTGAGATACATCCCAAATGGGGCAGTGTACTCTATGATGGGTCTGATGAGTGATGAGTAGAGGGGCACTATAACCTCTTTATTTCTAGATGCAAACCCTTTAGTAATTAGATGGGCCACATAGAAGGATTTCCTAACTACTTTTGCAATATGATTGCCAAAGGAGAGATTACTATCTACCTGGGTCCCCAAATCTCTTATTACCTCTTCTGTATTAAGAAGGCTGCCACCTATGTGGTAACTCGTGGGTGTTTTGTTTTTCCCAAATGAGATGACTATGCATTTTTTGGCATTTAGCTTGAGGCCATGACGTTGACACCAGGTGTCTCTCAGTAAGGACCTTTTGGAGGATGTCCGTGTCAGCCAGAGTGTCAATTATGGCTCCCAGTTTGCAGTCATCAGCAAACTTGGTTAGCCATAGTCCTCCTGTGTTTGCCTGTACTTCTGAGAAGTATATGCTGAACAGTAGGAGTCCCAGGACCGAGCCTTGTGGGACACCACTTGTGACTGGTTTAGTCCTGGAGCCCGCTATTCTTACCATGTGAGTTCTGTCTGTAAGCCAGTTGGCAACCCATCTTGTGACGTAGGGGTTTATGTTCAAGCTGGTGAGTTTTTCTGTAATACCCGAGTGGGGAATGGTGTCGAAAGCCTTGGCGAGGTCAAGGTAGGCTGTGTGAACAACCTTTCCCTCATCTATGGCCTTGGTGACTGTCTCATAGAAGTCAACCAGGTTTAGTAGGCATGATCTGCACTTAACAAAGCTGAACTAGGTTGGGTCAAGTGTTTGAATGTTCCCAATGTCTTTGTTAATGAATTCCACGATGATGCGCTCCATAGCCTTGCAGACCAGGCTACTCAGGCTTATGGGGCGATAGCTACCAGGGTTAGTTGTGGCCCCTCCTTTGTGGAGTGGAATAGCCATTGCTATGCACCATTATATGGGCATGTAGCCTGTGGAGAGGCTGAGGTTGAACAGCGTGTTTAGGTGGGGGGTTAGTTTGTTCTGTAGTTCGTGCAAGACGCAGCCTGGGACACCACCTGGCCCCACTGATGCTGTGTTTTTGGCTTTTGAAAGGGCTGTTTTCACCTTTGCATCTGTGATTTCCGGGACACTACACTTTTCCAGTATTGTTGTGGGCCCTTTTGGGGTGCAAGGGGGGTGAAGTTTGCACTGAATCTATCTGCCAGGATGTTGGCAATATCAGTAGGTTCAGTATATTTTGTGCTATTTTGCACTAGTTCAGTGCATATCTGTGAGTTGCCACTTAGATTCTTAACATAGCTAAAGAAGGCTTTGTGGTTATCTTTTGAATCCTTGGCTATTTTTCTTTCAAAGTTAGCCTTGGATGATTTTATGAGGGACCTTAGTTTCTTACTGATACTGATCAGGGATGTCTTTCCTTCTTGGGATTTGATTTTTTTCTGAACTAGTTTCCTCCTTCTATTGTATAGCCTGTGGATGGCCCGCCTGTGGATGGCCCACCAGACTGGTTTCCTTCTCTTAGAGGAGTGAGTCTTGGTTTTGCTAGGGATGGCATGATCCATGCATCCTTATAGGTGCTCATAGAGTGCATTTGTAAAGGTTTTTGCATCTTGGGCAGCATTATCCTTTAGTGTGGAGGCTGTGAAACTTACCGCATCTGTCTTAAGTAAGGTGAAGTTTGCATTAGAAAAGTTTTTTACTGTGGTTTCCTTAGTTGGGGGTGGTGGTGGGGTGTGGACATCCAGAATGATTAGTTTATGGTCTGATCTAACTATTGATGGGTTGACCTCCGGTGTGGAACACCTGTCGCCCATGTTGGTGATGACCAAGTCCAATATGTTTTCACCTGTGGTAGGGGAGTTTACCAGCTGATTCAGGGCATTTGAGTTGATGAATTCCAGGAAGCGCTGGACCTGGGAGTTTGTACTCAAGTAGTTTTCCCAGTTAATGGTAGTGTAATTGAAATCACCCAATATCAGGGTGTTTGGTAGGACCTTCATGTTTCCCAGTATCTCCAGAAAGGTGGAGTGGTGGTCCTTGGTCATGGAGGGTGATCTGTAGCAGGCCACAATTTGCATTGCAGATTTGCCCGATGTTAGTTGCACATGGATGATCTCAGAGGTATCATGCTGCACCACTAACCTGGAGGTATAGGTATCCTTGATGAATACAGATACACCCCCTCCTTTTGTGTTTCAGTCCATGTTCTGTGGCCGAAACGTGTGGTACTACTGGGATAGCTTGCATAATAACATAATTTCTTGTCATCTGACTGTATAACAGGTGAAACTCCCCACTGCTGGAATCTGGCAGAATTTTGTATCGACCTGTGAAAAAACAAATACAATGGCTTTTCCTCAGATCTTTGGCAAATGGTGGAAGTCATAAAACAATGAAACACTTCCAACAAAATACAGAAAGCTCCTTAGTTTTAGTCAGTGTGTCTCCTTGCTGCACTGAAACTGAAAGACAACATCTTTTTTTTATGGCCTAGCCATAAAGTAATTTAATTTCAGCTATTTTTCTGAAGTTTTGCAAGTTAACCTCCTACATTCCTGTTTCCCCTGTTAAAATATGTACATTTTAACCATTACTATAGTGTATGTACATTTCTGTCCTATTCCAGTAAGGTACTGTGGATACATTTCAAACAGCACTTTGTAAAATATTTCTTCAGCCCACATGTCTGTACAAACCATCTTATATGACATTCAGCTCTAATACATTTGTAACATAAACATCTTATATGAATCATGTTGATATTCACAAATGACATATAATTATTTACAAAATTCCAGCTAGCTGGGCTGGCAGTATCTCCTTTCGTAACAGTGACCAGCAAAGAAAAGTACATACTTTTTCCTGCCTAGCCTAGATCATGTAAGCAGTGACAATTTTGTTTCTAGGTTGAGATTTGAATAGGGAAAATGAACATTGGGTCCTTACAGAGAACCAAATAGAAATGCAAATCCTGAAAGATACTGAAGATTTCTGAAGAAGAAATAGAAGTGTAAGTGTTGTAAGATAATGAAGGTTTCAGGCCACTAAACAACCTCTAGATGATAGATGATATTAGACAGGACATATTTCTGGGATATGGTAAA
>NC_056735.1:1803643834-1803671334 GCF_019279795.1 Protopterus annectens
TGGTACAATGGTATTTTAATTAGGTTAATGCCATTTTAGTCCCTTCCTACTGTACTTTTCATTGTCCTTCTTAGATTAAGAATATGTCACTTATGTAAATGTTTTGCAATATACCTTATAGCTATAGCTATGGCATGTACAATGGTGAACATATTTCAAGCATTTGCAGAACAACTGCTTAAGCAGCATCACAGAGATATGTCTGTACTTTTATTTATTTGTTTGTTTGTTTTTTTCTGTCTGTTCGTTGATTTATTTTGTTGACCTGGTTTGTTCTAACAGGCATGTATGCTATCTTACTGGAAGACCTGAGATGCTGTTTACACTTACTGATGAACATTTGCTGAGAACAGCAGGATGTTTCTTGTAATTTTCCTCTAGTGGCCAATCTAAAGCCTTGTCATAGCACTGCAGCTGACATTCAGTGCAGGATCATCACTAAGCCTGCATCACAGGGGCCATATTCTGAGCTCTTGTTTCATTACCATGTGTACCAGATCTGTGAGGGCTGAGGTTGGGCTAACTAATGTAACAAACCCCCACCATAAGGCATTGTGCCTTGATCATTTGATTCTTCCTCAGTCTGGGACAAGTAGAGTCTGACCTTAAATGTAGGTGGTCTTCATCTGGGTGTAGGAATCTGCTGCTTTAAGCTGCTGTGGCAAGATTAGTTCTGACATGCAATATGGAGTGACAGAGGACAGGAACTAATGACTCTCCATGGCTGCCTGGATGATGGCTCTTCCAGTCAATTGCAGTATGAGCTCAAGAACAATGGAAGGGACTGATGGTTAGCAGGCAAGAAGAAGAAGAAGAAATACACTAATAAACTGGAGATTGTTATGAGTCATTAAGGTAAACAATGGTGGGCAATTAGACTCACTGACCTGTCTCTAAATTTACTTAATATTGTAATGATATTTAGCATGTCAGAGAATGATTGTATAAGCTGCCTTGTAGGTATATGCCAGGAAAGTGAATCTACAATAATTGTAAAGAGTAGCCAGTACATGATTTTGTGAGCAGGCAGAAATGATGATTGCTTTCTCAAGAAATCCATTTATTCAAGTCATCCATGCAAAATATTACTGATTTTGTACTACATTCAGTGGAAAACTATGCAACATTATCATAAGCATTATAATAACAATAATATTGCATACCTTCCCATTGAATGCAATATTATTACAAGCATTATCACACTTACCAAGTACTGCAGTGGATGTGTTTTCATGGATAGTGCACCATATATAAATTTTATTTGACAGCCTGCCAGCATGACTTTTAGTTTAGATGGATGCAATGATTTTTTTAGTGGCAGAGAATTTCTTGTCTGTTTTGTGATATCTATTTAGAAAGATCAGTTTTGTTCTAGGTATGCCCAGGGTGTATTCAAGAAGTGATATTCTCTGCACAAAATCTAAGGCATGTGTACATTTGAAAAATTGGTCTAGCACTCAAATAGTGTATCTTTTCTGAACAGCAACATAGACTTTTTTCACTTTATAAGACATCAACTAACACTGAGCTACTTATAATTTTTTTAAAACCTCTTGAGAGTACAATAGTTCTGAGAGGACATAGGTCCTTTGCATTGAAATGGGTATTAGGTCTTTATAGTACAATTGCTGTAAATTCAAACTTAAATCTTATTTTAAAAATATTAAGAATAGTCCCAGTGGCTCAGCAAGCAATGCCTTCTAGAGAGAAAAAGAACAAAAATGAATTTGTATATGGTCTTGTGTAACTATCTAAACAATCCCATGATAAGCATCAATTAACATCCAAAGAAATAACAATAGATTACATAACAAATGTTTCAGATAACATTGCAATTGAAATGACATGGCTTAAAGGTATTAAACTATAAAACGTACAACAAATCTTTCCTACCTCATGGCATGAATGGATGAAACTAAGAGAGAGAGAAAAAAAATTCATATCTTAGAACACCTCTCTGATGCATGTAATTCAAAAATGGGTAAGCCAATAACTAGATATTTCGTGGAAAAACAGCACTCAGAAGAGAATTTTCAGTTCATGGCTTCAGAGCCAATATGTAGTCAGAACAGGTTTGTGGACATAAAAATATTTTAATATACAAGGAGCCATTGTATATTTTGAAATATAAGACTTTGCAAGCACTCTGTTAATCCACACCATCTGTGTCTAGAAACAACTGTTTTATAGTATAACTTAAAAAACATAAATATTAAGGAAACATGAAGACAAGCCTCTAACCTCAGCCCATTCTAGGTAATCAGCATGCATCCATAATACCACATTAGTCACAATATACCACTAAACCCATAATTTAGGCTTAAGCTGTAAAGCAAATTTTGTCAAAGCCTCCATGAACACACCATAAAAGATATCAGCCTTCAGCACACAAGGCAATATCTACTCCTTTTCACTCCAACATACTGCAACTCCACACAGATGGCACGAGTCATTGGGGAAGTAGGTATATGCCCATAGGGCACATTACTTCTGCTGCCATACAGGGAAATGAGTTAGCCATATGTGACTCTATAGGAAGACATACAGATTCCACACTAATCAGACTGGACAGGAACAGCATAACTATACACTGCTTACGTGCTGCCAGCATCTGTGATGTTATCAGGGCTCTAATGTCCCTTAAGCCAGACAGCTATAACTACTACCTAAAGATGGCCCATGTGGGAGTGCATGATCTGAAGCACTCCGCCAACAGGGACATGCAGAGAGAGACATGATGGAACTTACTACGTATGTTAGAGACAGGAACGATAGTGGTCTTGAGTATTTTTTGCCTTCACTAAGAAAGATGCTTAGATACTAGGACAAAATAGTTGGCTTTAACAACAGGTTAAGTAGTTGCTTTCATTCTAAGGGATCCAATACTTGTTGGCCCAGGATGAGATGTTAGCTAAGACTTCCTATTTTGAAAAGGATATCTTACATCTCTCATACTAGGGCTTCTGAATACTGTCTAAAGTCTTTGCTGCCCCTGTAGTACTTAATTTAGGCACTGACTCCATTATAGACATTCCTGCATAGTCATTTCAAACCCAAATCTGGATATTGTGTTGGCAGTATTCCATGCCAGCAATCTAAATAGAAAGCTACTAGAACTTTAGGCCTGTAACTTGAACACATTCATATATGGGTGCTCACTTTGACATGGTATCAATGCAATGACAGCAGTCCATGTATATCAGGGTTTAGCATCTATCATGCCTTCAGACACTCGTAACTGTAGGGCAGTTTCTGTATTTGTCAGAGACACCATCACCTCACGTCAAGTTACACGTGACCCTGATTTGGAGCACTAGAAAATCCAAATAGCTCTTAACAAATCCAGGTATTAACTTTACTGTTAGCTACAAATCCACATCAATATCCCCCAAAGATCATGGAAATTGCCTAAATACCAACGATGGATTAAATACCAAGCCAGATACATTCTTGCTATAGGACCTGAGTTACCTAAGCACTGAATGGCAAATAAGTACAGATAGTCTAAGCATTTCATAGACTTTGCTATAGCAATGCACTGGAGCAAATGATAAAACTACTCATTAGGGCCCCCACATGTGCAGTGTTGTGCATCTCCTCATCCCTAGTTAAATATGACTACAAATCAGTTACTTTGGCTTAATGGTACCAGCACATCACCATCATCGTTAGGGACTTCTCCAAGGCAAACCTACTGCAGATTGTAAAAGACCTATGCAAAACTCTCCAACATCCCATGGAAATGGACCCAATTGAGAGGGCTGCCTTATTCACGTTGATTTTTAACAGCATCTAAAAGTTTGCAGTAGCCCACCCCAACTATAATGACGAATTCAGGAATAACCCTTTTTGGTGGAACTCCCATATTAATAAGTTGTATAACAAAAGAAGGAAAATAATAAACTGTTGTAAGAAATCCTCATCTTGCTACCTTAAGGCCACACTGAAACATGCCAGCAAGGAACTTAAGAGCACTATTAGAAAATGTAAAACAGTATATGAATTTAAGGTCACTAGAAAAACTAGCAAAAACTACATATGTTTCTTCTGTTATGTTAAGAAATAAGTGAAGTTCAATAATGGACTGAGCTCATCCATAATAATATCACACACTCCTGTACCAGGGACACAGCCAATATATCAGCAGACAAATATAGTGCTAACGTTACCCCACATATATACATTGCTAAGCTCACTATCCCTGAAAATGTATATATTTGTCAAAATCTCTGTGGAACAAGTCTTAGAATCCTTGTCAAAGGCTAAAAATAATGTTTCTATAGGACCAAATAACAAAACAAGCTGCACTCTCATTAGCGCCAGCTACGCACTACTCAAGCCATGGAATTTATCATAGCAGCGCTTATTCATGGAGACATAGGCAACTTAACTAATCCAGGCACGGGTCTCAGTTTGGTTTTGTTAAGGGTGGGTCCTATCTCCTGAATCTAGCAATGTTTTTTTTGAAAAGGTTACAAAGACTGTCGACTATGGCCACTCTATGCATACTGCTTTTCTTGGCCTAGCCAAGGCTTTTGACACTTGATTCTCTAGTCTGGTTCCTAGCCAAGATGCCTTTTGTGTGAAGTTTGCATATTGTCCATGCGTCAACGAGTGTTTTTTTGTCAAGTGCTCTGCTTTCTTCTCAGATCACAAGATCATGCCATTGGTGAGCTACCAGTCATCCAGTCTGCTGATAAGTATAGATGCTGTGAGTCTGTGGTGTGTGTGTGTGTGTGTGTGTGTGTGTGTGTGTGTGTGTGTGTGTGTGTGTGTGTGTGTGTGTGTGTGTGTGTGTGGTCACGTGTGTGTTTCTTGTGATGCACTGATATCTTATCCAGGCTTAGTTTATCTACTTTGATCCCACTTACTGCTGGAATAGACTCTTGCAACCCTGAATTGGAGGAAGCAGGTATTAAAAAATGAATGCATGAATGAAATAATGAATGAATGAATGAATGAATGAGACAGTAAAAGAAAAAAGCCATAATTAGTATTAGGAGGACCCAACCTGCTGCTATTTCTTGCTGTTACACCCATGAAATACTAAAGGGAGACACTTCCTGCAACTCAAAGTAACAGACACATTTTTTATTATATTAGTTCACATATCAGTGAATTTTCCTTGGTGGGTCTCTGTTATCTGAATTTTATTTACATTTAACATAGTAATTCATAAAGTCAATAATCAAGAGACAAACTGTTGCTTCAACTAAAACTCATAATGACTATAACCATAGTATATAATAGCCAAAGAACATTCAATAAACTGTAAATAGCGAACAAACCATATCACATATTTACAAAAGACATGATGTGCCCAGGTTTCCCAAATCATATACCCTCAATAATGGCAGCACCTTTAATCGATCACACTCTCAGCATATCAAGTTGTAAACTATGCTAAAATATACATACAGTATCAATGTCCATAACTCTTTAAAAGATCCGACCATGCTGTGGGAAGGTTATTGAGAGTACACAATATTACCCACTTAATGGCATGAATTCAAACTTAGAGCTCCATTTGGTGAGACTTGAGGTTACTTTCTAGTACTTAGCACACCTAAGCTTGAAGATACTGGACAATGTCCAATAGACTTCTATAGTCTGCATAGACCTTCACTCCACTTTGGTGCTATCCTAAATAACCACAAGTTCAAGTTTAGTGGGGTGTTTAGCCCTTGCATTCCTTTCAATTTATCTTTTAAATACTCTTAATATATCCTAACCTTAGGGCATCTCCAGAACATATGAATGTCATTTGCTACCATGTGGCCACACCTTCAACATAGGATCATAGGAGATTACTAGGCTAATGGCCTGGGGCCCTTACAAGCCTAGCCAAGAGTTTATCCCCAAAAAAGAAACCTCAATCAGCACCTGTTACCCCTGTCAATGAGGGACACAGGTAGAACCCCTGGGACAAATTTGTGGTTTCCCATCCACTCTTCAAGGTTGTGCTTGAAGAGGGTCAGCAACTTACTTTGTTTGATATGTATGGGGAGGTTATTCCAAAGATGGGGCGGCCTCTGAGAGACAAACCTGTCTCGCCAGCAGGTTTTGTTAATGTCACATATTAGATTTAGGCCTTTCAATCAGGTAATGCGCGAGGAGACAGACTTACAGATATGGAGCATCTCTAGTAGAACAGGGTCTGAGATTGCCTTGTAGGTGAGACACAGATCACCTCTGAACATTCTATACAATACCAAGGAGAGTGATATTGATTTGATCCTGTCAACATAGGACAGATGTTGAAGCCATGAATTTTCTTTGTGAGGTATTTCTGTGGCCTTTCCAGTTGGTGCAGGTGTTTGGAGAGGTAGACACCAAACTGGGCATTGTACTCAATTATTGGCCTAATGAGGGAGGAGTACAGAGAGTTAATAACCACCTTTTTTTCTGGATGCAATCCCTTTACTTATGAGATGAACCAAGTAAAAGCCTTTTCTGATCACACCCGCTACATGATGGTCAAATGTCAGATTGTTGTCAACCTGTGTACCCAGGAGTTGCACCACAGGTTGTGTGCTTAGGGGTTGCTGCTGATGTGGTAATCAGTAGGGGCTGTGTTTTTCCAAATAGTATGATAATACATTCTTTTGCATTTAACTTAAGGCCATGACTCTGGCATTAGTCATTTGTTGCTGTGAGACCCTCTCATAGTATGTTAACATTATTTGGGGAGTCAGTGACAGCACCCAACTTACAGTCGTCCACAAACTTGGTCAGTCACAGGCCTTTTGTCTTTGCCTGGACCTCTGAGAAGTAAGGTCCCTGGACAGATCCCTGGGGAACACCACTAGTGACAGATCTGCTGTCGGAGGTGGTGGCACCTATTTTGACCTTGTGGGTCCTATCAGTGAGCCAGTTGGCCACCCACCTGATGAGATAGGGATGTACACTAATTTGTGTTAGGTTTTTGATGATGCCTGAGTGGGGGATTGTGTCAAAGGCTTTGGCCAAGTCAAGGTAAGCTGTATGTGCTGACTTTCCCTCATCCAGTGCCTTGATGACAGTTTCAAAAAAGTCAGCTAGGATCAGCAGGCAAGATCTGCCCTTGATTAATCCAAATTAGGTGAGGTCAAGTGCTGTGTGAGTTTTCAACAGCCCTGACATCCTTTTTTGACAAGATGTAAGATACCATCAGTGCAATAACTTTAAATGCTTGTCATAAATATTTAGGGCATTTTTTGAGTTTAGCAGCTTGCTTCCAAATCTGATCCCACTGCTCTTTGGTAAATCTCACCCTTTCCTGTACCTTCCATCTAGTTAATAATAATAATAATAATAATAATAATAATAATAATAATAATACTCATTTGTTAATCAGGTTGTCTCACTGGACACACAGTCCCTTTTCATCGATGACCTGAGAGAAATGTCTGGTTAAGTGACTTCCTCAGGGTCACTCATTAATCAAATGAAGGCTGAAGGAATCAAATCCTGTACCACGGAAACAATAGCTCACAACCTTAACCCTGAGCACCAACTGCCAGATAAGTTTTCATTATCATTAATTATTTCAGTGTTTCCACATCATTACCAAAGCTTCCACATTCTTCTCCCCAGATATCTATAAATCAACCCTGCCCTTCCTTTTTAACTTGCTTTCATCTTTCCTAGTAGCAAATCATTCTTCCTCTCCCTTGCACACACATATAGGTCTGGTCCATATCTGTTATAATTGCAGATAAGTAAACCAATCACAGCAATCATTTACTGAACATGTAATTCATCTAGAGTTTTAGATGCAGAGGGGTGAGGGGGGAGGAAGTCAACAACTACGACTAATTCCAAAACCCTTGCCTTACTTATTACATAGTCTTTCATGGCTTTATTTACTGATTTTTTTAGTCTCTGGATGGTGCCAGATACAGTCTGTGGGACCTTTTCCTCATGACAAACTTTGCAAGTCAGGTCTAATACTGTAGGCATAATCTATCCATTTGTGAGCTATCTTTAAGGCATGCACTCCTCAGATATCATTCCCAGAGTTCCCCTTAACATCTTATCCCATGGTTTGCTGAATCTGCTACTTTAAATGAAAGTTGATTGAATAACAAGATAGATGTGTAAGCCTCAGCTCCCCACATTATGTAGGCATGCATGCTACAGATGGGATGCTGAAATCTGTCTTGCTCCCACACCCAAAAACTGATGAGTTAACAAGTTCTTCTACATAAGCAAAACCTGGGTGAGCATAGGATACCAGGATAGTCCTAACTAGATAAACCATATGAGATAAAAATCATAGTTTTAGCAGCTCTAATCTTCCCCATGGCCATCCACAGATGGCCCACTTTAGGAAGAACACTCTGTATTGTAGACATCAGCTGCCTAAATATGGCTTCAACAATGCTTTTAACAGTCTGCCACAGTTTTAATCTCAAATTAGAGGCCTCTTCAGTCATTGGCAGCAGATAGTTCTTAAGTGAGTAATTCATTCCCCAACACAAAGAAAACTGTTTAACATTACACTCTAATCCCAATACATTTTTAAAATTTTGTAAAATTTCTAAAACTCTACCAATTGCTTATGGAAGGTCAGTGCTCATTAAATCAGAGTCATTGACAAACATTTGTGAAATATTGTTTGAACCATCATGTATCTATTCATCTAACGTCTTCCGTATCTCAAAAGCTAACTCTCCCACAACTAAAATAAACAAACTTGGCATGGTGATCAACCTTGTCTAGTACCTCTACCAATGGGACCTGTTCCTGATAGCCCTCTATTAATGAATACTCTAAACATAGGTGAAGAGTACAGTATTTTAACCCAGCCAGAAATTTGTGCACAACAGTTTTACCTCTGAAAGACCTGATATAAAAAGTCCAAAGCCACCATATCAAAAGCTTTCTTGGTGCTGAAAATGACATTACCAACCTTGCTTTTGAAACAATCATGTTTATACAGAAAAGCAGTTAATTCCCACAAATTATCCAATGCTTCCCTACCTTTAACAAAGCTATTCTGTCACTTAAGAATGAAATGCGGTAACACTTTATCTAACCTTGTAGCCAAGACTTAAGCAAAAATCTTTAAATCCACTAATATAAGGGAAATAGGTCAAAAATCCCCAACATAGGAATTTCTTCCTTCAGTTTAGGGATTATTGTTATAACTGCATGATTATAATCCAGGCCCAACTTCCTGGAGCACAAAATTGTATACATTCCCTATAACTTCCCCTATTACTACCCCTCCCTATTTGCAAATTTTTTTCTGGGAACCCATCTATTCACGGGGCTTTATTTAACTTCTGCCTGGAAATAACCCTTTTTATTTCATCTGGATTAAAGGGCCTATTAAGTCCAATCTGCTCTGCTTGCATTATCCTTCTGTTACGAGTCAACTGGAAGTCCCATTGGAAGAAGGAGCTAGTGAGGTTGGCCTGTACAGTGTGGTATAGTAATCAAGAAAGGCATCTCAAAGATCTGTATGACTAGAAATCAACTTGCCATTTTCTGCTTTAGTCACAACAATATTATGCTTACTCTCCTGTTTTTTTTTTTTTTTTAAAGCAGGTAATGCACCCGGGTCACCCTCTCTTGTTAGCCACTGAAATTGGCCCTCCCTAAGAAGTTCTGCTTTTGATAACTGTAACAACCAAATGTCTGTCGATAGTGCCATTTCCAGATCTCTCAAACTGTTCTTTTTTTCTTCGTATATTAATATTTCCTGTATCTGCCATAACTTGTGGGTCTCCTGTAGCAATACGTCAATGCCTAATCCACTCAATATCTATAATGTCCCCCCTTATGGCTGCTGTGCATCCCTCTTACTACAATACACTGGGCATAGTAGTGTGATCGGTACTCCTATGAATAACACTGGAAATGATAGACTGTAATAACTCTTTACCCATATCAGATGTCCAGTTAAAATGAACTCACCTCAAATTTTCAGTTTTTAGTACCTACGGTTCCATATTTATTATTAGTGTCATGGGTGCATGGTCAGAAAAACTGAATTCATGAATTAGGGGACAGTGGACATTTAAATTGTTGGACTAAAATTAAATCTATTCTAATAACCTGTTTTGCAAGATCCCTAGAAAAGGTTGGGGTATTTAGACTGGGATGCACTTCCCTCCATATATTACTCCATCCATCAGTTGATATCCATGATTTCAACCATGCCTGGGAATGTCTGTGGCTCTATTTACCTCTAGATAACCTATCCTGCTGTTTGTCAAGCTCCATAATACAGCCTATTATAACAGCACTAAACTTTGAGGGACATACTTCCTTGTGACACATCTGTATTAATCATCAACAATCATGTATTCAACAATCCCAAAGGTAAGCGTCCATAAATATCCATCTGAAATAAGTAAATGTTTAAAAGTAATTTTCTAACATGATCAGCAAATTCGCGTAACAAAGTAGATAAAATTTAATATTTAAAAAATCCAATTCAGCCTCAATGAACAAAAGCATTAGGATTTTTTGACAAGCAGTATTTTTCCCCTACATCATCCTTTTTAATAGCTATAGCTCAGAGACAATTGGAGAGATATTTCTGATATTTAGTTACAAAAATAGACAAAATCAACAAAATTGTGTTCTGTACCACATCTGTATTAAGGACATAAATATTCCCCTTTACCCAATTTTCTTTATTAATAGTACCTTCCCATATCATTGTATTCAGTCTTCCCACTAGACTGAACTTATGGAACATTAGAAGGGCCCATTTTTCCTACTCCAGGTTTATGAACCGCAATCACAGTGGAAAAATATTTAGTTTTGAATTTACCAGATTTACTGACTTTCAGCTTTGTCTTTGTAGGACCTCCTTGATAGGGCTTTGATTGGATTCAATTTCTTCTACAATCTGAATTTAACAAAAAGACTTGGAAGATTTTATTCTCATGGACAACTGTGCCCCCAATCTGATACACACTGGAATATAGCTTGCACGATACAGAAATGTGCTTATTCCCTGAATCCACAAGTTTATTCTTGGTCATCTGTCAGCACTTTTCTACAAATCAAAAGATAGCCATGCAGATTTAACACCTTTGTTAACAAATACTAAGTAAGTAATGCTTGTCTGACTTACAGGGAGCTCGAGCAGCTGAGACTGGATGCAGGAGAAGATCCAGGCACTTGTCAATGGAAGAACTGTATACCCATCACTTCAAAGAGCATACTCTCATGGATCAAATGGCATGGTAATAACATAAATTTTATCTTTGACAAATACAACCTTCTTTGAAGGGTTCTGTTGGGCTGAATACTATGCAGTAAACCAATGGCATGGAAGGAGTTCAAAGCCTATACAAACGTTGAGCTTAGAAAGCTGAGTCTGAATGTACTGTCAAAGAAAAAGTTGGCCTATGTCCCAAAGTTACAGTCAAGACAATAATCTTTGGTGAACTGATGTTCTAAAATAACTTGCCACAATGCAGATGTCTGTAGTTTTGTTATTATTGCAATAAGTAATGAGGCAACTATTCCCCTAGTGGACTGAGCTTTACCTGCAGCATTCACCATTCTGTATGTTACAACCTGATTGAAAAGTTTTTTTTTTTTTTGAACATGTTTTCACTCCCATGTGTCATCCTAGAGCCTTCCTACTTAGTACCCCATGTCCATGCTGGGCCTGCCAACTTCTCTTTACCCACTAGACAAACTTTGATTTTAGCTGGGCATGGTCACAGAATCTAAGGGCATCCTGGGAGTCTTGGCTGCCATCATCAGCACAGGGGAGTTTTACTTTAGGCCTATCCCATAACCCCCTCATCATGGCCTTATAGTTACATCTGAGGGGCAGACATGCAATGGGTGCATGCAGCATATCACCCTGCCTCCACAGCAGCTCAGCCAGGTCCACGATCCTTTCCCCTCTCTGTACAATACCACCCCAACATGATGTCTCCACCCTTCCACCTGGTATCACTGACAGAAGCAACCACAAAACTGTGCACCTCAGGATGGGCACACCCATTCCTTCCTTGCTGCTCCATCAGTCACCCAAGCCACTCATCAAACCCAGTCAGCTGAACCATACTCAGGGCTTTATCCATGTCTGCCCACTAGATTATCAACCTGATAAAAAAGGTAGTGCCATTAGTAGTTTAGTTGTTGAGCAGCCATGATACCTTTTCCCTCCAGTGCAAAAGCAATAAACATTTGTTCCATTTTCCTAATCTCATTTAATATTTCTGCAGCACTTGAGCTGATGGTGTGCATACCTGCTGTGAAAATCCCCCTTTACCCTAGTTTCTGCTGTTGCAAATAAGGCATAGAAATAAATGGACTGCTTCAGAGACACTCAAAAATGACTTTCAGAAAGAAATGTTGATTAGTCTTTAGAGACACCTGATCCTTCTGATAAAAAAAAAACATATATAATTCATTACTCATGAGGGCCAGAAGCTCCAAGATCCAACACAAATAGGTGGTGGCCACTATCAAATGCATTTTCTGAAAATCACTTAAACTGAAATGCAAATTGGATCAATCAATGGATGGGCCCTAGAATTCAAGTATGACTGAAATGAGAGATTATTCCACTAATGAGTTGGGTGCAAAAACTATTTAATCAGCCAGTAGTAAGCTTAAATCCTGCCCTCTAGGAGGTCATGCTACAGAAAAATGGTTGACACATACCTCTGACAAAGGAATAACTGAAGCCCAAATCACACAGGCATCTGAGTTAAGTCAAGACCACCTGCAAGCTGGATGACTACTCCAGATGATAGCTTCAACTTGGATGCACAGTCTTGTCAAATGCATGGTTTTCTAGCAACCTTCATAACCTGGGAGACCCCAGCTGACAAACTCTGAGGGATTAAGGGGAAAAAACAGAATCCATGACTTGATCAGGAATCAGTTGTTACCCCACCTATGGAGAACATCCCTGGATAGAACTGTGAGATTTTACTGTAATGTCAGAGACTAGAATGGATTCCTGAAACCATGCTGTTCTTAGTCAACCATTTGTTGATGAGACCGGGATTTTATTTTTCATCTAGATCTTTATGATGAGGAGCTAAATAATTGTAATTGACAAGAATGTGTACAGGAATCTCCTTTCTACTGGAGAGGCAACATGCCCACTACTACTTTCTCTTGTTCTGTTTCACTGAGCAAAAGAGGGGGAGGGGTGGGCCACATACTTCCCATTGTCAAAAAAAGTCTGATGTTATAAGTGCTCCATTTTCAGTGCAGTCAGATGAGATAAAACCTATAAATCTGCAGCTCCAGGAAAAGAGTGGTGGAAAAACTAAGAATCACTCTCCTATTAATGAATTTGGATCTCTGAGAGTAATGGCAATACCAGTACTCTCCAATGTGAAATGAACATATCATGACTGAAGCCTCTAACACATTATGGTCCAATCCAACACCGTCTCCGCAGGCATGCAAATGGTATCATAAAGACCATGACAGCCATAAAGCTTGGAAAATCCAGCAGATTCTAAATCTAGGCCTGGTGTTGTATCCTCAAACAGCCAAACAAAGCCTTTACTTTCTGGCCTCCCTACAGGGGCAGGAAAACCAGAAAAAAGGTGGCCCAGTCATCTGATAAGGAATTAAAGAGAACATTCCCCAACTTATGATAGGGACTGGCCAAGAAAATGCTCTTGGCAGAGGTAATTGTGAGGAGTCATATTCCTCAAAATTACATCTGCAGCCAATTCTGACTTTTCTTATATTTCAATGCCTAAAATTATTGCTTCTATTTTTTGATAACATTGTTTTAAATTCTTAACTTAGTCTTAAATTCACTGTCATCTAAACCTAAGCTGTATGTCTGTATACAGAATGCCAATTTGTCTAAACCTAACCTCTATGTGTATATCTTTTTTCTATCTAGCGATCACTAGATAGTGTGTATTTGCCAAAAGTAAAGGAGCGCCGCAAAGTTCACATTGTCCAAAAGTGATTGAACTAGAGCCTCCGCTCCCAATCTAACAAGAAAATGGCATACTTTTTGCTTTGGCCTCAAGGCTTACTAGTGAACGCTTGATCATAGTGGGCTATTGATAAAAGCTGAAGTACATTAACTGTAGAAATAGTGTGTACATCTGTTGCTTTCTAATAAAGAAAGCTATTTATTGTAGTACATTAACTGTAGAAATAGTGTGTACAACTGTTGCTTTCTAATAAAGAAAGCTATTTATTGCTCCGCTCTATCTAGCTAACACTAGACAATAGCGTGTTTTTGCCCAAAAGTGAAGGAACGCGGCAAAGTTGTCATTGTCCGTGAGATATAGGACTAGTGTCACGGCTCCTCAGCTACCAAGCGAAACGGCTTATGTTTTCTTTGTCCTCAGGACTTACAGGGTCCCAGCTTCCATGACCGCCTGTATCAGTGCTTGGGCTAGTACTATGAACTGAGCATGTGCTCAAAAGCACTGTAGTATCTGCTAAATATTAATAGAGCACTGTTAAGTCAACAAAAGAACCTAGCCTCCCCACCTAACCTATTATTTGTTAGATATTTACTGTCTTGGTCGCATGGCATACAATTGTCCTGCCTACATGCTAGCCTGGTTAAGTGCTTAAGCAAGAGCTGCACATATCTTTTTCTCACTAGCTTACTGATTATACTACTATGAATCTAGCTCCATACTGTAGCATTTATTAAGTATTTCCTAGCTAGACTGTTGCATACTGCTTAGACCTTTTCTCTACTTGTATGAGTATTCTGTACCTTTTGTTAGTTTGAATAGGTGCTGGGATGCCTTGCATTGTATCTGCGAACTTTACAATTAATGTTTTTCAATTGTTTGCTTGAATAGGTGCTGGTATGCCTTGCTTTGTATCTGTAAACTTTGCAATGAATGTTTTTCAATTGTTTGTATGAGCTCAACTGCTCTGAGTACTACCCCAGCTGTATTTTTAAGTACCTGTTAGTTTGTTTGAACTGCATGCTCTGTATACTACCCTATCATTTAAATGTCTTTCTTACCCCTTCACTGTTTTTTTTCTTGCTCCCACTGTTCCTAGGTTTAAAACTTCTATCCTACACTAACACCTTATGAACATACCTACCTGGTGAAAGGACTCCCTGCAAACCAAATCCATACAACTCCTCTATAGCATAAAGACTTGACGTCCTGCTTAATGAACCCTGTTCACTAGGAGGCAAGAAAGTATGTGTTATCAAATAAAGTGGTAATATTTAAACATTTGCTAAATATCTGGTGTATGTATTATATGCTACCTTAGCTAGGATACCCAGCAGCCATACACCCCTCTCTATCCCTTAGCATTTAGATGTTTTATCACTCCCGTGCTGTCTCCTGCAACTATCCATAGGAGCCTTCGCAAACCTTGAAACATCTCTCTGTTCTCATTTGCCTCTGTTGTTATAATACTTTCTGACCACTAGATGGTATTCTAAACTAGGATAGCACCTAAATAATCCATCCTTCCCTGATCTCCAAAGAATTTAACGTTCTGTCCTAGGTTTGAGAACTGTCTTCCTGCCCTATCTCTACACTATACCAGCTACTCTCTGCTAGCATTGCTCTCTGCTACCACTTACCTTCACAACCACTATTACCTATCTCCCTAGACCTATCCTTCTCAACTAAGGTACCCAGTAGTTAGCTGCTTTCTGTTAGGTTTTTGCTGTCTTACTCGCTTACCTGTCTGAACACGCTCCGTTTGCTCTGCGGGCTCACTCTGCTCCCCTACTCTACCCCCAATTCCCACCCCCAGGGGTCCTAACCATAAACCTCCTGTGGCCACACCCCCACTCCTACTCAAACAATCTCATCCTCCTACTCATTACATGCTAACTACCCAGACTCACCACTTAGAGATACTCATTACTTCTAGTAGTACTTAATCAATTTACAAACTCTATATCCCAGCTTACCACTAAACCTTGCAGGACCTCCCCAATCTATTCCTCTTAAAGATACCTTACCCTAATTTATTTATTTACCTAACCTATCACCATGACCACTATACCCAGATTCAATTACCCACTACTATTCCTCTTAATTGCCATCTTACCTTTACTATCTATAACCTATGTACTAACTAAATATGAACATCTGACCTTGAATAACTTCAGCCTGTCCCTTAAACAAGCAACCCTGACAGACCTACTACCTTACCATAACTATATTAATACTACCTCTACACCCACCTACTTAGTGTCAAAGTTTCATCGTTTAGTCCACATCAACTATAACCAACCCAAGAAAACAAAATATACACCCTGTAAATTCCTAAATATCATACACAGGATTAAAAATGCTAAACTTTTAGATGGTGGCATCCATCCAAACCCTGGCCCCAACACTACAACCACCACTAACCCTCCTAAACAAAATCATTCTACTTCTCAAACCGTCACAAAAAGTATCAAACTCCCTCCTCATAGCTCACCTCAATATACAAAGCCTAAACAATAAAATTGCCCACCTCCATGCCCTCTTAGATATCCACTCCTTCAACAACCTTTGCCTAACAGAGACCTGGTTAAAACCTGCAACACTGGACAATGAAATCCCCCCACCAGGATACAATATCATGAGATTAGATCGAACAACCAAAAGGGGCGGGGGTGTAGCAATACTATACAAAGCAGATTTGCAATTAACACCAATAAATGTGCAACCACCTTCTATTAGTAGAGCGGAAATCCTTATTTCTAAATTCCAAGTCAACACCTACAAATCAATCTATAGAACATGTGCCTACAACATAACCATCCTGGAAAATATTCTTTCCTGGCTGTCAACCAACTACCCACAAGAAACCATTATCCTGGGTGACTTTAATATTGACTGGAATACCTGCATCTCAGACAACCAGACTACCCACATAAACCTTTATGTTTTTTCTCAAACTATCACCTCCCCCACCAGGATCCATAAACCCAACAACAAAGAAACAACTCTAGACTGGATACTAATAAACAGTCAGTCCCTCTCTTATGATGCAGGAATCCTTCCTGATGATATCAGTGACAACTCACTGACCTACATAATCAGACAAAAGATTAATACTCAAAAACCAACCTTATATAAATCCATTCAGTCCAACAAAAACTTTAACCCTATTAACTTCCAAACTGACCTGAAAGCATGTGACTGGTCACCCCTAAAATACCTCCAATTAGATGAAACTGTATCCTACTTTAATGCCAAATTCTTAGAAAACTGGACCATCATGCCCCATCCCGCCCAATGAGAAATAGGTCAAAAACCACTCCATGGCTAACAAAAGAGACAAGCCACAAAAGTATACAAAGAAATAAAATCTGGGCCAAATGGTGAGCAACTAAAAACCCAGCTGATCATCTAACATTTACACAGTTGAGAAATGCCACCAAAAAGTCTATACTACTAGATAAAAGAAACTTCTATCACAACAACCAGCAAACCCATCAATATAAACCTCAAAAGTTCTGGGCAGGCATTAACAGACTCCTCCACCCAGGACAGTCCAAAACTCCCACCCCAACAGGATCCAACCATGAAAGTCCTAAGCATATTGCTAATGCCTTTAATACCTTCTTTACTGAAGCAGTCCAAACTCTTGCCAACTCACAACCTCCTGTTAGCACGTCTATCATCCTCCTTGTCGACTTTAACCCTCTCATTTAATTTACAACCAGTCCCAACATCCCTCATCTACACTCTTCTTCATAAACTAAAACCTTGCACCCCCTCAGCTGACCATCTACCAGCAGAATATCTACAGATAGCTGCAGCAGCAATATCCTTTCCTGTTTCCATCCTTATAAATAGAACCATCACTGAAGGAACAATCCCATCTATCTAGAAAGTCTTCCATATTATCCCACTCCACAAAGGAGGCAACTCAACTGAACTCTCAAACTACTGCCCAGTAGCTTTACTCTCCCCTTTAGCTAAAATTATGGAAAAATGTGTCCACCGTCAACTATTGGACCACCTACTAAAAAATAACTTACTAGCTAACTGCCAGCACGGCTTTAGGCCTCACCATAGTACCACCACAGCCCTCATATCCTTTTCTGACTGTATTAACATAACCAAAACAATACTCTATTCTCAGCACTCTTTATTAACCTATCAAAAGCCTTTGATATGGTCAACCATCAACTTCTCTTGAATATACTTGGTTCTCTGTCACTAGATATACATGCTTTACAAATTAAACAACTTATTATCGCCCATAAGATCCTCTATCTTCCAAAAAATTCTCCTATACTTACTAGCCTTCTTACCCCCTATAGTAATTTGACAACCCTTCGCTCAGCCAATAAAGTACTGGTATCCACAGTCAAATCCAGTAATAAGGCAGGTGACTCTCTATTCACCAACACTGTTGGCAAATCCTGGAACCTCCTTCCCAATGAACTCTCATCTCTCTCCTCAGTGAAAATGTTCAAAAAACAACTCAGACAACATCTTTGTAACCACTGGTTATGCCCATGTAGTAACCCAGACTAATCTTACCACCACTTTCTCTGTAGCCTTCCCACATTACCATTTGCAACTGGATTCCTGCTCTCTCCATGCCTCAGACAGTAGACACACCTTTACTTTTTTAGTCTTTATAACAGTTGCATTCACGTAATCTTTTTACTAATTGTGTACTTGCTTAGCTAGCAGCAGTAATCTATTTATCACACAAAAACATCCATATAACCTTTCTTTAAACTTCCTACTACATGCTTCCCTTAAGTTGCTATGCTACTACAGGATAAATGTATAACTCTGCTAAATACTGCTCCTTGAGCTGTTACACTTATTTGTGTATTTTTTCTTCACCTCTCTTTCTTATTGTGTGCCACTTTAAAATAGTTTGTTGCTCTATCTGTTTCTTAACTTCTGCTCCTTTAATAATAATATTTGTCTATATAACATGTGTATTCCTCAGCTTAAAATAGTACTGCACCTTAAGTTGTTACATAATTATTTATCTGTATCTGAAGTTGTAAGTTTTGCTTATGTGGAGCTTTTCTCCCCGGGCCTCTACTGAAAACGGGCATGTATCCAGTTAGACTAGCCCGGTCAACAAATGTAAAATAAATAAAATAAATAAATGTACTTTTTATTGCTTCTGGCCTTATTCATGGATGAAAAGGTTAATTGGACTAGTTTACTTATACTGTTAAATGGAGAACAATAAATAAATAATGATAGAGCTGACTACATCTTTGGGTAATACATATTAGTGATTATCACAGCAAGGACTTTGTGATCACAACACTAATAAACCCAATAAGATCTTACTACTTCTGAAACAGTGCCATTATTTGCACTGCCATTACTTCTACCACCTTTCTAAAACACAACCACATAGCCATATTATCCATACCTTAGTATTCCCACAGGTATAATATATGTATTGACAGTTCTAATTTCTTCATTTATCTGAAAATCTGTGTCAGACGTGTGATACACTGAAGCAGTTCTGCCTTATCTGCTCAGAATGATTGTTTTCAGTGATGAGAGTAATGGGTTACAAAAGTAGCGCATTACTGTAATATATTACATTCTTTACTAACTAGTAATATTAGACATTCATTTAAAATATAGTAATGCAGTAACAGAATATGTTACTATTTTTTAGTAACTAGTAATGCAAATGTGCATTCCTTTTGCTTCGAATCAGGTAGGACTGAAAGGACAAAAATAATTTTAAAAAGAAAACATCTTAACACTGCTGTGGCGGTGGTGTCTCCTTTAAGGAGGACGACGTGTGTGTCACATGCATGCATGCCACCACAGCTGTAAACTTGTAAAGTCATCCCACACTTGTGCGCAGAATTTAAAATAGCCATTCTGTTAAGAGAGAAGGTAAGTCATTAGCGGGTGTGTGTGTGTGTGTGTGTGTGTGTGTGTGTGTGTGTGTGTGTGCGCGCGTGTGTGTGTGTGTGTGTGGCCATGCATACCTCTCAACCTCTTGGCACAAGAATTCTGGACAAAGCCTAAAATAATAGGGGGACAAAGGCCCAAAAACAAGGGCATATTTTAAAAATTGCCCTTATAAACTTAGAAAGTTGTTATAATAACTGGATTTGTGTTGACATGCATTTTCTGAATGATATGAATTCTGAAACTTAAAATATATGCTGGTATTTAGTGACTTCAATCCTCAGTGATTTGCCAGAAAACCACAAATTTTATGAGAAGCAGACTAAAAATATGAGGCAAAAATGTGGACATTCTATTAAAATCTGTACAGTTGAAAGCTATGTGTGTGTTTGTGTATACGCGGCAATGAATGTTTCAGGGTGTTTTGGGATTCCGTGACACAGCACGTTCTGATGTCTGTGCACTTAAATGTGTTTCTTGGAATCTCTTCTACTGTGGTTTTGTGCTGGTTGTCCCAATCTGAGGGTTGCACAAGATATACGAGTAGGACTTCTGAGAAGTACCTCACTGTGATCACTCTGAAGTGTTTGTTGTTTAGTATCAGTTGGTCAGGACAAGCATGCATTTCTGTTCTTTTAATGTTTGCATTTTTAATATACTTGCAAAGGTGGTTTGCGCCCCAGCAGTCGAACAGGACTTTTTTGTGCAGAAGAATTATAAGAAATAACAGGTGGGGAACAAATCCAGAGAGAAAAAAATACATTTAGAGACAATTCTGCAAAGAATATATGATTTCTGTTGTATATAACTGCTTTCTTGTCTCTACCACTGCTTATGTTTTATTGCTATTGCAGTTTGGCCCGAGATAAATCCTCACTGCTTTTGTAGTGTATCTATGTGTGTGTGTGTGTGTGTGTGTGTGTGTGTGTGTGTGTGTGTGTGTGTGTGTGTGTGTGTGTGTGTGTGTGTGTGTGTGTGTGTGTGTGTGTGTGTGTGTGTGTAATATAACAATGTGTGGCTACTGTTTTGGAAGGAAAATTAGAGATACATTAAATGGTCATCATTCTTTATCATAATCTAATAACTTAAGTATAAACAGATGTGGCTATAACTGATGGATGGGGAGGGGACTGTGGATGAAAAGCCGAAAATCTTGTCATTTTCTCTAAATGGTCACTAATCTGGTTATTTTGCATTACTGTGCATCTGTGTCAAGAAGAATGGAAAGCATTACTGGATGCTTGTCTGAAACAATCCTAAACTACTTTACTGCGATTATCCAATATCCTAGGCCTGGTCATTACCAACATGGGAAATCGATGCTCCACACCTATGGCCACTCCCTCGTTGGTCAGGTTTGACCATAAGCTAATCACCCTTGACATCCACATCCCACCCCCCACCCCCCCAGTAAGGAAACCTCTGTGAAAAACTTCTCCAAAGTCAACTTCATGCTACTCAAGTCAGAAGTGACAAACTTCATAACACCCATGCAGACGGGAACTGAAGGTTCGACTGCTGAATCCTACACTAAGGCACTGTATGAGCACATCCACTCATGCATGAATCATGCCATCCCCAATAGAACCATGATGCTCTCCTCCAAAAAACGAAAGCCAATCTGGTGGTCCCTTGCCATAAACAAACTTTACAACAAAAGGAAAAAAACTGTTGCAGAAGAGGAAAATCCCAGGATGCAAAAAACTCCCTTAACAGCCTCAGTAAGAAGCTGAGATCTCTCATAAAATCCTCCAAAGCTAGTTACAAAAACAAAATTGCCAAAGATTCCAAAGACAACCACAAGGCATTCTATAGCTATGTCAAAAATCTAAATGGCAATGCTCAGATCTGCTCTGAGCTACAACAGAATGGCATTCAAGATACTGATCCCAAGGATATTGCCAATATCCTGGCAGATCGATTCAGTGCACTCTCACCCACTAAAGGGCCCATCTCAATACCAAAAGATTGCCAAATTCCGGTAATAATGGCCACACAGGTAAAAAACGCACTCTCCAAAGCTAAGAATACAGCATCAGTGGGACAGACGACATCCCAGGCTGTGTACTACATGAACTACAAAATGAACTGGCACCTCACCTATGTTTAATCATAGCCTCACCTCAGGCTTCCTGCCCACTGAGTGGCACACAGCTACAATTATCCCACTTCACAAGGGGGGATCCACCTTGGATCCTTTGGGAAAAAATATATACTCATGAATTACCACATAGGTGGCAGTACACTAAACACCAAAAGTGTGAAAAGAGACTTAGGGACACAGGTGGACAGTGGTCTCACATTCGATAACCACATCTCCACAACAGTCAGGAAATCCTTCTATGTGGCACCCCTCATCACTAAGGGCTTTTCATCCAGAAAAAAGGAGGTCATTGTCCCACTGTACTCGGCCCTCATTAGACCCATTATAGAATACAATGCCCATGTTTGGTATGTACTTCTCAAGACATCTGCAATAACTGCAAAGGCCGCAGAAATACCTCACTACAAGAATCACAGGCCTAAAGCAGATGCCCTATGCTGACCGTCTAAAAAAACTCCACCTATACTCTGTTGCATATCGTCTACTTGGAGGTGATCTCTGCTTAACATACAAGGCCATGTCAAACCCTGAGCTGTTGGACATGCTAAACTTAAAGAAATCCCAATCCCTCAGAGACACACACTCCAGGGATCTAAACCTTGTCATCACAATGAACAAAACATGCTGGAGGGATAGGTTCCTGACCCAGAGACTCCCGTAATCTGGAATAGACTGCCCATACATGTCAAGCAGAGCACCTCTTTGGCCCTCTTCAAAAGGAACCTTGATGATTGGATGGGAGATAGGAAATTCATCCCGGGGATCATGTCAGTCGCCCTGCTAGACAGGAGTCCAGGGAAGTAAATGCTGTGGGAAGAAATAGCCAGGGAATTGTTATGGCTAAGGCTTGTATAGGCCCTAGTGCCGATAGCCTAGTACCAACCTATGAACCTATTATTGCTATTTTTATCACAATCGAGCATCTATGGTATATGCACTCAATAAATCTGTTACAATTGATAGGAGCAGAGACTGTGGGTAAAAAAGAGACTTCCTCCTGCTATTTTTGAACACTGTTAAACAACTGTCACTGATCTCACTGATCTGCCAAGGCAGACTCAGTATTACACAATGTACTCTATTTGTTGAAATCAATGCAAAACTAATATTGCTATATGTGTATGAGGAGGGTTTGCAGTGATATATATATATATATATATATATATATATATATATATATATATATATATATATATATATATATATATGTGGCTCTCTATAGTGTTATGGCAAAGGCAGGATGTGTGAATGAAAGCAACTGTTCACTGGAAAAGTGTTGTATTGAAAAACACTGCCATCTCATTAAGTTTGGACCTTGATTGGTTATTGGCTGTGACTGCTTCTGTGTGGAGTTTTTATGCCCTCCCTGTCTCTTTCTGGGTTTATCTATATGCATTGGTTACAATGCAAAGACATGCCACAGGTGAATTAGCATTCCCTCAATTTGCTTGCAGATAAGCATGTAGAATTTGTCTATTTGTACATCTTCTGAAATACCTAGCTTGTCACGGGCATTGTCAGTATATGTCTACATGTGTAAACAATCACTGCATAGTGTGATAGATCTGATTGGTTATTGTCAACATCACTGCACATGGATGATTGAATGTGTGTGTGTGTGTGTGTGTGTGTGTGTGTGTGTGTGTGTGTGTGTGTGTGTGTGTGTGTGTGTGTGTGTGTGAGTGTGTGTGTGTGTGTATCCCAGATTCAGCAAGCAGCCATGCAGGAATAAGTTATTCCTGCATGACAGGGACCGCTCCTGTTTAGCACAGCAGTGCGCCATGCATATTTATGAAGGTGTGCTGCCATGCTCTAAAATGGATACAGTTACGTGTACGAGCACAGGGCATGTGTCTATGGGCAGAGCTCTCACAATACACACGCCCGCTGCACTCCAGAATTGCCTTTCATCAATTTAAAATGAGCAAGAATGCTCGTAACACCCCCAACCCATCAGGATAACAAATCTGATCAAAGCCATAAGGGACAATCGTCCCTACCAAGCCAAAAGTTGTTAGGATAACACAGGCAGCATAAGCACATAGCGTACACCTCCCAACCCGTCAGAGTCAGGTATGTGGACAAAGCCAAAATTAGCAATTGTCCCACAAAGCAGAAAGTTGATAGAATAACAGGTTCAGCATTAGCAGGGATATTCTGAAGGGTACAAGTAAAATCACACAACAAATTTTTTTATAAATGCGATAAAGTTTAAGTATAGCTGCGCAGGTGTGCCCATTGCTTAGCTACTCTTAGTCCAGCTTAAACAGCACAAGAAGTTAAATAGCAAGAGACATCAAACATAAGCAATAGTGTAGTGGTCCGAGCATATGTTTTACAAGTAACCATTCCAGGTTCCATCCCCACTGTAACCAATTTGCATTTTACATGGGAAAGCAGTACATACACATTTTTTTTTTATTATTAGCTACTAAATAGCATATGTTTGTTAACCAGAGTACTGTATTAGGTCCAGATGTGAGGTGTCAGTTTAATAAAGTTGTGAAACTCCCATATAAACACAAGTGCCCCATACAGTATAGTTACACATGAATAAATGTAATGAAAGCACATTGGGGGATGTCAGGGACAGTAAACATATTTATAATATGTAATGAATGATAAATCACTGCCATACAGCAGATAGTCTATAAAATGAAAAATAAGCAATGTTAAGCATTGCACAGCTCTGCTTACCAGGTGTAAGCATTGTGTAAATGTGACTGCTAAGCAATGAGTAGCCCAGCTAAGTGGATTTCCTCATCGGTAAACAGTGCTGAACCTGACGCTTTAAGCACTGCCAACCTTAGCTAAGCAGGTTTTCCCTAGCTTAGCTTAGCTCAGCATATTCAAAACCATCCAATCATGGCAAAGGGCAGGAAATTGGCCATATTTAAACCCCACAGGCAGGAATACAGCTCATAACTGGTTGCAGCTTCCCACTGCAGGCAGTATGGCAGGAGTTGGTGAAGGCATTCGCTTCCATGTACAGAGCTGGGACATACATGAGTCCAAGGTCATGGTAGGACTCCTGATACATAACCATGATGAGAGACTGTTGCAGGGCCAGTACCAAGGCTCCCAATATAAAGCAGAAGCCTGGGACCATCTTGCCCATGATCTCAACAGTGCAACTGGTATCCCTTGGACTGGTTAGCAGGTCCAGCACATCTATACCAATTTGAAGTGGAGAAAAAGGGAGCTCTTGGACGAGTGGGTACAAGAAGCAAGGTAGAAGGGTGATATCCCATCAGTGTATAAGTACTCATGCTAATAACTGTTTACTAATCTCCAGCCTGTGTATATGATGGATAGGTATGGCTAAATATTTCTCTATTTCCCTTACAGCTGCAGCTGAGTGGGCTGTGGATCAGGAAGCCCATGCTAGTAGGCTGCAAAGGCTGCATCGTGAGGCTGGTGAGAAACAATCCTGCTTGTAGTAGTCATACCAAATAAATATAAAGTAGTAAAATGTCACCTTTCAGTATAAAAACTGTGTATGGGTTGTACTGAATAAACCAGACAATATGACAGTAATAGTCCCATATAGGTTATATTTAAATAAAACTGTAACTGCCTGGCAATAAAGCTCTAAATCCTGGACTGGTTGTGTTTACTCTGGTATTGTATGGCATTTATTGTTGCATTCTCTGAATAGTAATGTTGCATTAACCACTGTTACCCACACTGTGCTATATAAAAAAAAGTTTAGGAATGTCTGTATAAGACTGTTGTAAGTACAAGATCATATTGTACAACCAAGAGAGACTTAGACAGAAAACACTGAAGAGATAGACAGAAATATCCAAATGGCACACTCTGCTGAAACTTAAAATTGTTGTATTTTTAGCAAACACAGCCATGGTTCGAATCCTGGGAGTTTTAGTAAGTTGTATGCATAATCATACCTCTCAACTGTACACATTTTTTCAGAATGTCCAGGTAATTGACTCATATTTTCTGTCTGTTCCTCTGTCCCCCTGGCAAATCAGTGGGATGATCTCAGATTTGTAGTTGCTAAATAATGACATACATTTGATTTTCAGACCTCAAAACCTTCAGAAAAAGTATATTAAAACAAATCCTGTCACTCTGCAAACTCTCCAGGTTTATGTAAGCAATATTCAAAATATGTCCCTATTTGCACCCCCCCATGTTGTTAAGCTTTGTCCAGAGTGTGTGCATTAAGAGAGTATGAAGTGTGTGCATAATATTATCTTGAAATCTGGGTATATGTGTAGAAACAGTTACGTAGTGTTAACAAACATTCTCTCCACAGGTCTGTGTGCCTGCCAATAAAGATTTAAATCCTGGACTGGTAGTGTTTACTCTGGTATAGTATGGCCTGACATGTAGCATTCAGTAATATCTGATATCAGAACAGTACTGTTGTGTCAACCATTGTTTCTCACACTGTGCTACATAAAAATATGTCTAGGAATGTCTGTATAAGACTGTTGTAATTACAAGGTCAGATTGTACAACCAAGAGAGACTAACAGAGAAAACACTGAAGGAATAGACAGCAATAGCCAAACAGCACACTCTGCTGAAACTTAAATTGTTGTCTTAGTAGCAGACACAGCCACGGCTCGAAACCTGGGAGTGGTAGTAATCTGTATGCATAATCATTCCTCTCAACTGTACAGATTTTTTCAGAATGTACAGATAATTGGCTCATATTTTCTGCCAGTTCCTCTATCCCTCTGGCAAATCAGTGAGATGATCACATAATTGTAGTCACTAAATAATGACGTACATTTAATTTTCAGATGTCAAAACCTTCAGAAAATGTATATTAAAACAAATCCTGTCACTCTAGCAACTCTCCAAGTTTATGAGGGCAATATTCAAAATATGTCCCTATTTGTACCACCATGTTGTCAAGCTTTCTCCAGAGTGTATGCATCAAGACATTGAGAGACATGTGCATAATATTAACTTGGAATCTGGGAATATGTGTAGAAACAATCAGGTTGTGTTAACAAACATTCCTTCCACAGGTCTACCAGGTAAGAGATGCAGAATTTAGCTGTAAGACAGCTGAAGTATACATTGTGTACAAATATACCACTGCCCAAACCAAGGGCATAGGGCATTGTAATAATAAATGTACCTTAATGATTAGAGCAATGATCATTAAAGTCGTGAGTACTACAAGGATATATAAGTTAATTGACATCCCCTCCCACCATATCTGCAACAATAATCTAAATACACAAATCAATGGGTATTACACCAAACCTACTGTTGTGACATATGTCCTATTGCTCAATAAATATTGAAATGTGATTCTATTAATGTTCCATGTTGAAATACTATCATTGGTGGCCTGTTACTATCAATGTAATGTGCATGCCATTGTAATGGCCACTGTGGTTCCATATATGCACGTGTTCTGTTTGCCATGCATCTGTTCCAAATCTGGTGTTTTGGGTTAATGGGAATATCTATGCATGCTGTTATAACTAATCCTGGATTGTGTTGACTATTACTAACCCACATATGTTTTAAAACTGAAACAACGTAGCACATTTGGGAAGGCCGGTCCCAGCGGACCCACCTCTCCCACCACATCTGGCCATGGCACTGGGCCCCAGCACA
>NC_056735.1:1803676334-1803683834 GCF_019279795.1 Protopterus annectens
GTAGTGGGGAGAGAGAGAGAGAGAGAGATAGAGAAAGCAAAAACAAAAATAAATACTAAAAAACAAACAAAAAAAAAATAACAAGGAAGACATCCAAGTGGTATACAGAAGAGAGCACAAAAATAAAACAGGTACGGGAAACATATCAGCATGTAATTGAATGTAGTACTTGGTCTGTAATAATGGGATAGATGATGTTGAATGATTTATATGTGCCATCAAGACTTGCTTAAAATGATGTCCTGTTGAACAACTGCTATGGACATAGCATCTGGCCCTGTGGGCAGTGGGCCATACCTGTCAACTGTGCTGATCTACACAGAATGTCAAGATTTAAGCCATCATAGTGTTTGTTCTGTTCCTCCAAACATCTATATTACACTGGCAAATAGCTAAAGGTGGAAATAATGAAGTCATGATAGACACATGAGTTTCAGACCCTACCACCTTCAGAACAGTCATGGTAATGTGAATTGTATCATGCACAAACTTCTTAGGTTTGTAATAGGCATATATACGATCTGTCCCTATATATTCCCCCTCCCCAATGTTAGTCTGTATCCACATGTGATGCTGTAATTTAAAGCAAAGCAGAACAGTTCAGCTGTGGAGGAAGGAGGTTCAGAGTGTGGATCTGATGTTTGAATGCACTCTATATATATATATATATATATATATATATATATATATATATATATGTATATACACACACACACACACACACACACACACACACACACACACACACACACACACACACATATATATATATATATATATATATATATATATATATATATAGACATGTATGTCTACATATATACAAACACACACACACACATATATATATATATATATATATATATATACATATATATATGTATTTGTATATATATATATATATATATATATATATATATATATATACATTTTCCCTACTGTTGAATGACTGTGCTGCATGATATGTTTGAGAAAACATCACAGATATCTACAGCTCAGATGGCTTAGTGGTAAATTGCTGTGGATATGGTGTGCAGGGTCCTGGGTTAGACACTTGCAAGGGCTGATAATTACCTTGCTGACCAGAACAAGGGTTGTTGGATACAGAGTGATTAAGGCATTTTAAGAAGTTGTAAGCAGGTGCAAAATGGACTGTTATGTATGGTGTGAAATTCTTTTTGTGAACAGATTGCCCTTTTTTTGTTAAGGTGAGTGTGGGATGTTGGGGAAGGATAGTAGGTATATTTGAGGTGGTAGGTTGGGTCGGAAGAAAGACAACACAGCATACAGGGGTGGTATAGGACACATGTGGGAGTAAACACCTTGGACAGGGAGGGGTGTTTGGAAATTGGAAGCCCATGAGCTCCCAAATGGAAACAGTAGGACTGCGGTCCCCACCCATGGGCAGTCACCACTGCACCTTCATAGCCCTGAAGGTGGCTGTGCTGCTGGCTGAGCAGAAGGGGCAGGCTGACCCTCTAATTGCACCATGAAGCCCTCAAGCTGGTGTAGCAGACCTCACAATTCTCTTGCTGATCTCCCTATGCACCAGACCCTGGATCTGACTTCAGGTGACAGGATCCTGTCTGTGCTCGCTCCCATGGGGGGAGACGAGCCCCATCCCCTGAGGTGGTTCCACCTGAAGGTAGTGCAGGACCAGCAGATGAGGAGGTCCCGAGGTGTGTCCCAGATGTGCTGTGGCCCAGTGCCACAGCCAGATGAGGTGGGAGAGGTGGGTCTGCTGGGAATGGCCTTCCCAAACATGCTATTGTGTTGCAGTTTTTGAACACATGAGGGTTAGTAATAGTCAACACAATCCAGGATTAGTTATAACAGCATGCATAGATGTTCCCATTAACCCAAAACACCAGATTTGGAACAGTTGCATAGCAAACAGAACACATGCATATATGGAACCACATTGGCCATTATAACGGCATGCAGGTTACATTGATAGCAACATGCCACCAATGATAGTGTTTCAACAAGGAACATGAATTGAAACACATTTCAATATTTGTTGAACAATAGGATATATGTCACAACAGTAGGTTTGGTGTAAACATACCCATTGATTTGTGCGTTCAGATTATTGTTGCAGATATGGTGGGGGAGAGAGAAAGATGTCAATCAACAACTATTATGTTCTTGCAGTATGAGGTCCTCTGACCTTTTTTCCTGTTTATGTCTTCCAGGTACCATGTCCCGTGAACGTCTCCCTGTGTATACTCCCCAGGAGTATGATATTATCATAAACTTCATTCTACAACATCACAGAACCCTCTTTGAATGCATGGCCCATGATCTGCAGTAGAGGACCATCCTGTGGAATGAGCTCATCCACAGGGTAAATGATGTTGGCCCCAGGTGGGGGTTATGCCATCCAGCCCCTCACTGGCAAATGCTGAAGAGCTCCTCACCAGCCTTGGGGCACTCTCCCACCAGCCAAGCCAGGAACCCGATGATAGCATTGTTGAGGTGGGTGCTACCCACACAATGGACGAGGAGCATGCAAGTAAAATCCCAAGGCACATTAGTAAACCACTGCTGCTTATCCATCTTCATCTGTAAAGTATTTTCATGCATATGTCAGATAACATAGTCTGTTGCTGCAGTGTAGTAATGAACAGATGTGCATAATCTCTAGTATTGTGGGTTTGTACTGTTGATGAACTGAAATGCTGCTCCCACCCTGTACCAATGCCACAGGTGTGGCTACTGACATTACATATCTCACACAACTATGTAGGTCCCTCTGGTATACAACTGGGGCAGCAGCCTGTAGCTGGTGAGTATGGAGTTGTTTTGTTCAGGTTTGCCAATACACCAGCCATGTTATGGCCATGGTATTTGCCATGCACACATTTAATGCACCTACCCATAATGCATTCTGTACATGTTCACTTATTGTTGATGTTAACTGCACTGCATCACAGTGGTCACCATGGTGGCATATCTGAAGGGTATGTAAGAGTCCTGCAGTATACCTAACAACCTATCAGTGCAAGATGTGTGGACATAGATGAACATAATGGTGGGACAAATGGCCTACAGTAGGGACATGTCTGAAACATTACCCTTATACAGTGGCTACAACAGTGTATACACCACTATTACAATGGCAACTGTTACAGATCTGCACAATGGCATATCAAAATACACATTCCACAACTTTTACAACCTGTAATGTGATAATAACATCAGCAATGAATGTGTAATATGGAATCCTATGTTAAGACAACAAATATAGGGAATACATACCTTAACAAACACCAGAAGCATATGTGTGCACACACTCCACATATATTGTGGAAGCAGCTTTTGAGGTACTGACAGTATTCACTCTTCTTGAGTACGCACTTTCCATCAAGTACAGGGCCTCAATGTCACACCAAGTAATAGTCTGCTGTCCAAGAAGTATATCCATGACATTTGCCCACTCACCTGCAACAGACGCAGCCATGGCTTGCACAGATCTTACAAACCATGTAATGGATCCCATATTCAAAAGGTAGTTCTCAGGAGTGGGAGACGTAGCCTTACCTCACCATTGCATATACCATGGCAAACAGTGCAGACAGTCATGTATGTGACTATGATGTATGGGGCAACATTAATGTAGAAAATAAACAGATGCCCATCCAAGACAGATGACAACACATGTTGCAAACTGGTCATTGAGGCGGCCCAGAAATGTGCAGCAACACTGAGGGACTTGCAGGAATATCTAACAAGTACTGCCTGCACAGTACCTGTGTTGGCAATCACCTGGACTCTGCATAAGTATTGCCTATGGGTTAGGGTGATCAGATGGAAGAGTTGTTCCACAGAAAACATCATCCAGGGCTCTCGACAGGTAGCATATGCATAACATCAAGTCTCCCAAAGGCATGTGTTGCAATGTGTAATGGTGTACTGAGACCAAAGCTGAAACCTGCAGACAGTATTAATAAAGATACATGTGGTACACAAGCAACACCTTACTCCACCTCAGGCCCACCATCCCCATCTGTACTTTGCTGGTGCCAGTGTACACCTTTAGGTTTGCTGTTCATTAGCAGGAACTAGGCTGGTAGACATGGCGTTCTGAATTTGAAACACTGCAAAATGACACTCATGTGTGGCCCACAGTTGTCAAGCATCTGCAATAGGGCTGAGAATGGGGAGGGGTGTCATCCTGAAACACAACAGTGAACTGAAGCATATATCCAAAGCTTGCTAAGAATGGCTGTATCTGAACACAGTCAAGGTCAGGAATTGTACCAGACATAACCCTGACTCCACAGCAATAGTGAAGGCACTGTGTGACCTCCAAGGGCTGTGCACATGAGCTGATCTTGCAATCCGGCAGAGTTGGGGGACATTTGCAGGGCGGAGTGACCAAATAATGGCAAGTGAAGATGGGCCATGTTAGTATACCCCTTCCAGGAATAGTGACTGCTGTAGTTCACTTAACAGGTGCTGCAACAAACCATCCTATTAAGAGTATGCACACTTATGCAACCCACATATTGTATGCATCTCATTCAGCATCTGCACAACTAACACATTTGTTTGATACTGCATTTGATTGCACAGGTCATATGTCACATATCAGGTGTATGTAATGTTAACACATGCAGTATTGTGGCCCCCTTGCATATCATGGAAGAGGCTGGCATGTCAATAAGAGTGTGTACACTCCTCATAGCCACAGTAAGCTTTGAAGGTTGTCAGTGTAATTGGATTTTATTGCTCATACATGCACTGCTGATGATGAGATCTGCAAATCAGAGGTCAGGCATTCACTATTTACATCTGTCCTCATATCATCCCAGGTATGTGTCAGACAAACATGGATCTATATTGAATCAGTGAATGCTTAAAAAAGTGAATGCTGATTCATCAACCCTATGTAAGCAAAAGCTTACAGTCCTGAACACCCGGAACAGTGATTGTTTTCCCAGGGAAAAAAATCGCTGGGCCAGTTTTGGGAGTTTGTCATTTCCTCCACTGTGGTGCGATGTCAGAGTTGGTATATTAAAGTGGGGGGGGGGTTGTGGGGGGCAAAGCCCCCCCCCCCCACATTATATACTGTTTTAAGATTTTTTTTTTGTGGAACAGCGATTTTTTGCCTGGGGAAAAAAAGTCACTGTTCTGAGTGTTTGGGATTGTAAGCTTTCACTTACATAGGGTTGATAAATCAGCATTCGCTTTTTTAAGCGTTCGTTGATTCAGTTTAGATCCGACAAACACATAGGGGCTGTGAGTAACAAGGCTAACATAACTGACACATATATACACATTCAGCAATAGTGTGTACACTCATGAGGTATGGTGCACAGTACATGCCAGGGTGCTGAACAGGTGCACAGCAATACTGTGTACATGTGTGCAGTGTGTTCCAGGGGAAGGGGCATCACCTACTAACACAACTCATGCATCACAGAGATGTATAATGTTGGTAACAAGGATTGAGTATAGCTGCAGTGCATGCTGTTGAGTGCCATATGTCATGCATGTTGACTGTTGGGTAATGAGAGGTCTGTGTAATATCTTTGTTCCACCTCGCCTGTAAGTGTGTGTGTGTGTGTGTGTGTGTGTGTGTGTGTGTGTGTGTGTGTGTGTGTGTGTGTGTGTGTGAGTGTATGTAGAGGTAAGCAATGACTTACAGGTTTTAAATTATGTTTTTTGTTTTCCTCTCACAGGTGGCGAGGTATGTCAGGGTCCCTCCTGCAGGCAAACTGATGTTAGTGTCCATACAGACTCTGACAATGATGATAGGTATGGTGAGGCACAAGCAGGGTTGTCAGGGGCTGAAGCTGTGCCATCGGTTGACATCCCACTTTTCTCCCACTTTTATCCACCCCATCCTCGCACACAAACACAGTGCCTATACATACTCCATCGCCAGTGGCCATAGATGAGGGACAGTTGGCGGGTGGTGGCATGGTTCAGGACAGTGTGGTGACTATGGCAAGCATGTCTGTACACAGCAGCTATAGCCAGATGACCAGGGAGGTACCACATAGGCAGATGTACAAGGGTGCTACTAAGAGGGCTGCTGGCCATCAAGCCCCTGGCAGAAGTGCCATAGCAGGTGTCACCAGACGTATGTTTCGGTCCATCATGGAGGCACAGGCACATATGGAATGTTACACCAGACAGAGTCTGAGGCTCCAGAGGGCTACTCATTCTGCTGTACTTGACAACATCTGTGATCTTTCAGGTGCCCACCATTATTTTGCAGAGGTCCTGGATATACAGTTGGGTGAGATGGTGGGAATCCTCAACCATGCAATGTCTGTGTTAGAGCATAAGGTGGGAGTAAGACGACAGTCATGTTAATGTAGGTCAGCAACACCAACGGGTGGAGGTCTATGTGGACATGCAACAAGTCACAGCCACTCTTGCAGTGGCAGTACCAGCACTAGCACTGCAGAGGGGGTGCTGTCCACACCAAAACACAGCAGGCCACATGCACATCATCCTGGCTGGTCCCAACAGGGAGCCAGATCCAGTGGACATTTGTCATCATCAGGGGAGCGTACCATATCCGGGCTTGTACCTAGTAGTGCCCATGGAAACCCTGGCAGGCACAGTTCTCATGTCCATGGCCGGACACGGTGAACTGTACACCCTGCCATGTATGGTCTGCAGCTGTCCAACAAACCCCTGTATAGGGCAGCCACATGGCAGAATTGTGTGCATGCATACACACACACATCACCAACACAGCTAGGGCACCTCCATACCTACACACACCACATCTGCACAGCCCAAATGATAACGAAACCCCCTAATGCACACACATGATGTCAACCAAATGGCTCAGCTTAGGTCTCTGGCAAACCTACAACACACCCTGTGCATATGATGATACCTGTGCCACATACCTGTCATCCATACCATCGATGCAAGGGCATGCTAATATGGTTCTGATGCACAGAGTGAATGTACTAAGGTTTAGCAATGTAATGCTGTGTAACATGTTTTCAGCTGGAAAGTTTAATGCTTACATGTCAGAATGTGTAGCTGTCCAGCCATGATGCATTATAGCTGTTATTAACACTGACTGATTGTGGTCTCCATAATGTATTCAGTTTGTGTTGTAGGTGTATGTGTCAGCAGGATGTTGGTCTGCTGTTGTTTCCTACAAGGGGTATGGCACTGTGGTGACACATTAACTGTGTCATATCCTGGGTACACCTGAACATAAGTAACAGGTCTGTATAATAGTTACTGCATGTGCCACATGGCTGATAGGTCTGAGGGGTATATACAGGTGAGTGCATGGTGGCTGATGTCAGCAGCTCTTCTACTGTGGACAATGGTAAGTGTAATGGGTGGCACACACCAAATGTTTGTGAATAACACACACACACACACACACACACACACACACACACACACACACACACACACACACACACACACACACATACATATAGATGCTTTGGTGTTGATGCAATACACAGAGAATACTTACACATGGATGTACTTAATTTTGCAGTGGACTCA
>NC_056735.1:1803688834-1803701334 GCF_019279795.1 Protopterus annectens
CTCTAGGTGTAGGAGCATGCCCAGTATGACCTTCTGTATTGAGTGTCTGAATCCATTCCAGGTAGGTTGCACTCCATTCCAGGATTTGGTGTTCTACACCTATAGCTAGTGGCCTGTTTCTGCAGGATATCTGTAGATAAGTTAACAATATGGAGTCACAATGGTTGAAAGATAGTGGGATACTGTAACTATTGTGTCTGTGCTACTTGTGTTACATGGTTGGTGTTAGCAGAGATATTCAGATATATGTACTGTTTTACACTGTGATGTATTATGTCATCAACTACTGACAGATATACTTATTTGCTCACAGTCATTTCCTGGGAAATACAAGATGAATTAAGCTGTATCCAGTATTGTGGTCTGTAGCCTACATATTCTTGCACACTCATGCCATTCTGAAGAGGTAGCTGCAGACATTTGCTGATGGGTCTGTGTAAATGGTCCAGTACCTTGGTATTGTGGTGGCTGAGGATCCCCTGCTTGTACATCTATTGAAGTAACAGAATGGCTATATCCGGCTGTGGCCATACCTCTCAGCTGTACAAATTCACCCAGGTAACCCAGAGGCAGGGCTCATATATCTGGTCAGATCCCCTTCACATTGTGGCTTACGAGCAGGTTTATAGCCAGCCATTACTGGGTTTGCAGGTAGGGGTAGTATGGGCACATATCAGAGTTTCAGAGTTCAAATACTCCATGGCATCCATGCTTCTATAACCCCCACTTTGTTATTCTATCCTCTTCCTACATTATGCAAGCGATATCTGAGAAGTATCCCTATAGTTGTCCCTTCATCCCATCTGTATTTAGGGGTTGGTGCACAGTACATGCAGTAGGACATGGTTGGCATGCTACTGGGATTTGTCAATATGGCCTTGCATTTGTGTTCTGTGGACTGTGTTATGTTGTTAGTTGGGACCCCATGAGATAACATACATTGGCAGTACGGGTGAGGCACAGGCCTTTGACAGAGGACTGTAGGGCATTTGGTAGTGATGCAGGCCATCTGTAGCAGGTCAGTGCATTCTGTCACTCCTACATTCCCAGGCTGCAAGCCACTGGATTCCCCTGGGGTGACAGGGTAAGTGCGCAAGGTGTGAATGGCAATAGTTCCTGTCCATATTAATCCATTGGTCTGGATGTTGGCAGAGTGCTGCTTACAGCTAGGGACACACCTGCATGGGACACCTCTTCAGCATGCTGCATTCTGTGGGTATTCCCATACAGAAGTGGGGGTCATACTGTACTCATTCCCAACAACAGAGATATGACATGTGATAAACCTGTGGCTTATGGTGAGATGAGCTGAGTGCATGTGTGATATAGAAGCTTCTTGCAGCTGACTCACAGATATAATTGGGACATTCCCTTGATGCTGTCTTGTGCAGGGACATAGTTAGTCTCTTATTATTTCATAACTGTGCCTTTTGTGGTCTGCCAGTGATTGGCCAGACTGCATCAGTATTCCATACTACAGAGACAACTAATGTGCTGCTAACCTATATGTATAATTCCAAAGGTGTGTGCATCTGACAGTTACATTTTATGTATTCTCTGTCTAGGGTACTTCCACCTGTGTACTGTGTATATGTTTGGGCCCACATTCATGGCATGTCCATCTTTCAGATGGTGACAGATATTGACATCTGAACAGTGAGTATGGAAGACTGCTGAATTGGGTCTTGCTGGGATGCATTGGTTGGCACTGCAGTTGTCAGAACATGGCCCTTCCATCAACATTACTGGCCATAGGCCACCGAAACACAACCCTCCATGCCTGCATGCTGACCACTTCCACACAATATAGAACACACAACAACCTAACACACAGACCCCTGTATATTGTACACATGCAACAATCTATCCTGTAAATTGGGCCAGCTCAGGTAATCTGTGCTCCACTGTTATTAAACACACACATACATGTTACTGCATTTCTACGTAGGATTGTGGGGGGGGGGCACACCTGACAACTATAAACATTTGCTATGACTGTACTGGTATTTCAGGTCCTCTGTTGGCTTCCATTTAATTTTGTATTCTGACCTATCATGCAGACTAGAGGCATATCAGTAGAGTACAGATCTTAAGTTTTATTAACCTATCTTTCAGTTTCAGACTTCTTACCCTTCAGAACTAGCATACAACTCTCAGGCCTGTTTTCTGTCTCTGTAGAACTGAAGGGGGGCTGTTCTCCATTGCTATCAATTGCAGGCCTTATCACAGCTTTTCTTTATGGTTATCTACACCTGTCCTGTTGGCTGAGGCTGTTGTTGGGTATGTGAGCCTCACTGACATGCATGTGTGTGTCCTATGGACACACATTTGGGCCACCACATGTACTACAGTGGGATTTGTCACCTTATCTAGTACTGCCTACTTTGTTGACACCAGTATTTGTTATGGCTTTCATGCTGCCCATATAGGTGTCCACTATCTGCTGCCATCCCATTCAGCCACCCGATTCCCTTGCATGCTCGCATCCATACCAAAGATACAACTAGCAGAACATACTACTCCATTCAGCAATTGATAGGAAGAGTGACTTACCTTGTGGCTATGCCAGTAATGAAGATGGTGCTGGAGGGCTGACTATGTTGGATGCACATAGTACACTCCCTAGATATGGTAAAGCAAAGGTAGTGTCATGTTTGGCATCCCTTTTACTGCATGTGCGAGTCAGAGAGGTGTCATTTCCTGGGTCCCTACCATGTCAGTGTATGTGCTATGCATTGCCTCTTTGCCAAACCCTGGGCATACTAGGCACGCCTCCTTCTGGCTACATGGGGAGGCTCAGGTTGTTTCTCCTCCAAGTCCCTCTGTGCCTGTGCTGGCCTTGGCAATGGTGGGGGGGGGTTGTGTGGCCCTGCCCCGTGCGGTTCCTGCTGCAGCTGTTTCTGCAGGATCATATTGTGTAGCATGGTACATACAATGAAAATTTGTGCACATGTAGCTGGAGAGTACTGCAAGGCTCCATCGGATATGTCCAGGCACCGGAACCATGACTTGAGCATCCCTAGCACATGCTCTATTATGATTCTGGTTTGTGCATGTGCCTCATTATGGAGTTCTTGTTCGGGTGTGTGTGCATTTCTGATGGGTGTCATCAGCCATGACTCCAGTGTATAAGCAGCATCCCCCACTAGGTGGCCATATGGGATGTCCCCACTGGCAAATCTCTGGTACAGCTGTGTCATATGCCAGATGTGGGAGTCATGATTGCTTCTAGGGCTGCCAGCACACACATTCAAGATAATGCCCTGGCCATTGCACATGACCTGGCAGTTGATGGAGGTGAAGCCCTTGCGGTTTATGTAGACCCTACCCCACTCACCAGTTGGTGCTTTTATGTCTATGATAGCACCCACTACCTCAGAGTATTCTGCTATTTGGTAGAAGAGATGCATATTGCTGGTCAGTGCCTCACGGATGTTGAGGAAATATATGTGCTCACTGGCATGTGCTGACATGGCATCCAGGAACTGCTGTAGTACTTTGGATGCTGATGCCTGTGAGATCCCCATGATATCCCCAGTTGGCCTTTGGAAGGTACCTGTGGCTAGTATTCTTAACCCTACACATACCATGGTATCCACTGGGATGGGTTCCCCTCTGTTGGTTCTGTGTGTGAGGTGTGGCCGGCACAGCTCAACAATTTGCTGTAGGATGTCCCTGTCAACCCTATAGCGCTCCACTTTCTCCAGCACATGTAGCCCCTGGTAGGTTACCCTGGGTCTGTACACTCTTCTCTTTCTCCTCACTGTGGGTTGGTCATCAGCATTCTCATCCTCACCACCCTCAGCCACTTCCACATATTGATGTATGAGAGCGACAGCAGCCCCTATCATTTTTTTAGTTTTGTAAGGTAAAATTTCCCTGTCTGTGTACACTGGTGGTATAGAGTTTGTGGGAAAAACCAGAGTGAAAGATGTTTGCATAGTTTATAGTAGTGTGCTGGGCTGGGCAGCTGCCTGTGTAATTGGCAGTTTCAGATACATTTCACCTACCAGTTATGCTAGTTCTCCTTGATTGCCTTCCTACTGCTGTTTTCCCTTCCCATTGCCTTCCTGTTTAAGACCCAAGGCACAGCACGCATACCCAGTGCTCAGATGTGAACAGAGCTGCTGTTTCCTGTTTGTTTTTTGTTTGTTTAAAACCTGGTATGTGGCATGCACACCCATTTAGGCAATGTAAACACTGCTAGGCAGCCTCAGACATAACCCCCCCTTCCTTAGCTGTGCTTAGCTAAGGGCAAACATGAGCCACAGAGCTCCAATAAGCTTACAGCATGCATGACACTCCCCCTTATGAGGTCATCTACCTCTTATGCTTATAGCATGGTGTTGCTGCAACTACACGCTTGGGTGCAAGCTAACACTGAGGGGAAATCTGTGATTCAGTATAAATCCCCTCATTTGCTTAAAACTAACTGCTAATGCATGGTTACAGAACTGACACTCAGCCTTCCCCCTTAGCAACCACTATTCCATGGTATTGCTGTCTTATATATGCCATTGACTATTATGGCAGAATGCTGATTTAGGTTTAAAAGCTTATTTCCACATTTCTTCCTTATTTTTGGGCTGATCCAATTTGCACACCACTGCCCTACGCTTAAATGGCCGAAATCAGCCAAACAAAATGAAAGTTATTTTTTATAATTTTGCAACTATTTCCCATGCCAATGGCCATATATTTGCCCATTGGCATGCCTACTACATTGAATACATGCTTTCTTTCGAGCTATCATGCCTCCGTTTTGTAATTTGCAGAAATGTATTCGGTTAGTAACTGAATACATTTCTGCAGATTACACTATTCCTACAGAGATGCCTGCCTGCTTCCTGGATTGCTAATTCACCTCATTTGCATGGTTTTCACCAGCAAATGGTGTAATTAGTATACAGGAGCTGTGTCCATGCCGGGATAGTGTAGGAGCACTCGTGCACATCCTGGGAACTCGTTCCTGGATTGCTTGTCGCCATATTGCATGCAGCAGCTCTTGCACTATTCCTGCATGCCATGCAGAGCTTGCTGAATCACAGGGTGTGTATATATGTGTGTGCATGCATGCGGGTGTGTGTGTGTGTGTGTGTGTGTGTGTGTGTGTGTGTGTGTGTGTGTGTGTGTGTGTGTGTGTGTGTGTGAGAAAAGTAATATTTCTTACTTTTTGTATGTGTTCCCACTGGGACCATGCAAAAATCCTTTGGGTATTAGTAAATAACAAAGTACAGTAAACAAGTCATTGTTCAAAGATAAGGCATAGCATGCATTATAGAACATCTAGGACCCAAGACCCAATAATCACCTGCAGTGAATTAAATTAAGTATTACCCAGACCTGAGATGGGGTGGGCACAGTGGGGTCATTATTTCCTTAACTTCTATGACAAACCTCAAGGTTAAGCAGAAAAGGTTACTGTAATGTTTTCAGGATCAGTGAACTGTTGAGTATCAACAAGTTGGAATACATTACTGTGATCATCATTTTTTTTTACTTTTTTTACACTCAAATGCCATGGACATATGTAGGTGATTATCATTTGGGGTAGAGGTAAGAAAACATGCTGTTAATATGTTTGTTTGCAACATAATTGAGAATGTTACTGTGCTCTATTTATTGTTTTAGTTTTGTCCCAGTCTAACCTCTAAGAGGTATGCAGAAGGTGAGTGCGTTTAGGACTAAGGGTGATGAGGCTTGTCATTCAAATGTTTGACAGAAGACACTTTGAAAAAAAAATTACTGTAGCCATTTGTGCCTTCACATTCTTACCAATCTAATACCGGAGAGATACACAGAAGGTGACTATCTTCTTCTATTTTTTTTCTGTGGGGATAGAGAGGCAAGCACTTTTCAAAAATATGATTTAAGTATCATCACAGCTATTTGCCTTTTTTTTCAATTTATTGTGAATTACTGTTTTATCAACTTTGAATATTATGCCTGGAACACAACTTTATTTGTTCCATGAAAGAAAAAAAAAAAGAATTCCTGTCATTACTCATGATTTTTGTTCAGGCTATCAATGGATTAAACAAAATCTCAAAAATTCACTTAAGAACAACTACAGCCCCATGGGGTTTTTGGGGTGCACCCCTGACCATTGACTTAATTTGATTATTTCTTATACAGTCACTACAGTACAGTCTTGGCCAATAAAGGTGCAGTGAAAGGATGCAAGAAAAAGCAAAGTCAAAGAGTACCACTGAATTTCCTTCCATATACATAGCTTTTGTTAATGTCATAAATAGACAAAATGGTTCCAAAAATTCTTTAAAATGTCCCTCAAAGCATCAGCGACCACTTGGTTTCTGTGGCTCTAGTAGTCCCCAGACCCCCATCTTAATTCAGATAATTTCTCCACAATTATTACAGTGCAGCCTTGGCTTGTTGATGAGTGTTGAAAGGACACAAAGAAAAGCTGAAGAGTAAAATATCATAAAAGCAGGAAGCAAGTAATCTGAATGTTGAGGAGGTCAAGATATTGGTGAAATCAAGAGAGCACCAGGAGATGTCAGTGATGGAAGACATCCATGCAAGCCTTTACTTTGGTGCCATTTCACCTATGGTCGGCTCTGCATACAATGATATACATTCACAGTAATACACACAGACCCATATGTATACACACAGATGTAACTTGCATACTTTATATACACAGTGGCTATCAACAGGAGATGCTAAGTATGGAGTATCTTTCATCAGTTAGTAGAGACCACAACACACACACACGCACACACACACGCACACACACACACACACACACACACACACACACACACACACACACACACACACATACACACACACATAAGAACACACACACACACACACACACACACACAAGAAATACACATGCACACAAGAACACACACACACACACACACACACACACACACACACACACACACACACACACACACACACTCACATAAACTCACATTGCACCTTTAGTCTAACAAAATCACTAATGCATGTTTTTACCTTTCATTGGAGCACAAATAATATCTGATTTTTGGTTTAAGTATTAAATTGTGACTCTGACTATATAAATTAGTCTGTGGGACTTTGTAAACTGTAAAATGCTATCCATCATTGTTGTAACAATGAGTATACAACTTTAATAATACATTCATATTCATGTGCAGTAAGGATGTATTCTTCACATACAAGTACTATATGAGTAAATCTGAATAGGAGAATTGATAAACTATACTTATGTTAAAGTAACTCAAATGTAACATGTTACTTTAGTTAGTAACTAGTAATAGTAATATACTACTTTTTAGAAAAGTAATAAGTAATAGTAATATATTTCTTTCACTTAAAAGTAACCAGTAATAGTGACATATTAATTTTATAAGTAAGTAGCACAACAACACTGATAGTTTTTGACACAGCTGTATTGCATTTGAAACCTTAACTTACCTTTTGGTTTGGAAAATTATTACTTTACATTAAAATGTTAATAGCATCTATAGAAAGGATATGAGCAAACAATGAAATCTAGCTAGTGTACCTTTTCCACTTACTTGTCCATAGAGTTTACCACATAGAAGATGGAAAATGACAGTCAGAAGAATATCTAGTGATACTAGCAAAGCTTCCTCTGCAAGGGGTGTTGTAACGGTTCTATATTACTACCTCGAAACTTCAGTTTCACAAATACCAAAACGTCAACACGTAAACAGCAAAATACGAAAAGTATGAACAGCCACTTCAACTAATTTTTTTCACAGGGAAAAAGTTTGCTTGACCGTTATCAGAAATTTGTCCTTTTCTCCAATGATCTCAGAGTTGGCATATTTAGTGGGGGTGGGGGGGGTGAGAGGGGAGAAGCCCCCCCCCCACTTGATTAGGGTTCGAATGTTTGTTTTGCTTTTGGTCAGCCAAGCAAATGTTTTCCCTGTGAAAAAATTTGCGGACGTGGCCATTCGCACTTTTCGTATTTTGCTGTTTACATGTCAGCGTTTTGGTATTTGTGGAACTGAAGTTTTGAGGCAGTAATATAGACCTGTTGTAACACCCAATTTAACTAATATACAATGAACCGATGTCTACAAGTGAGGAATGAAGAGAGCAATCAGGAATTATAAATACTAGAAATGAAAAAAATCAGAGAGAGAATGAACTTTATTTTATGCACTAGGTACTAACTTTCCTCAAATTTGAGATGCAGCACAATTTACTTTTTGAAATCTTCACTCTTGGTGACATTATAAAATAATAAAAATGTGAAAGTATAAAAATAACAGGTACATTTTTTTTTTAGTTTTAAACTGACATGGTTTGATAACTATTCTGACAGGTGTTAAAATATCTGTCAAACTGCAGTTATTTAATCTGATAGTCTATTCTCAGGATTATGGAGCAGGTAAGAAGCTTTATAGCATTATGTCAACTTTGTAAGAAATCTGTGTTTTCTTTTTTTCCTTTCTTGTCTCAAACACATACATGTGTGTGTGTGTGTGTGTGTGTGTGTGTGTGTGTGTGTGTGCGTGTGCGTGTGTGTGCGTGCGTGTGTGTGTGTGTGTGTGTGTGTGTGTGTGCCTGTGCGTGTGTGTGTGTGCACGTACGTGCATGCGTGTGTGTGTGTGTGTGTGTGTGTGTGTGTGTGTGTGTGTGTGTGTGTGCACGCGTGTGTGCGTGTATGCGTGTGCTCGTGCACGCGCGAGCGTGTGTGTGTGTGTGTATGTGTGTGCCTGTGTGTGTGTGCGCGTACGTGCATGCGTGTGTGTGTGTGTGTGTGTGTGTGTGTGTGTGTGTGTGTGTGTGTGTGTGTGTGTGTGTGTGTGTGTGTGTGTGTGTGTGTGTGTGTCTATGTGTAATACAAGTAGTCTATCAATTTATCTAATCACAAGTGGTCAAAAAAGTGATCTAATCATGATTGATCTAATGCTATTCTTCAGACATTTTATCAATTATAACTCTGATAATAAGGAAAGTTTATGATGTTTTGATCACTGGTATGAATTGTGTTTAAGATGTATGAGTGAATCTGCAGTTCCCTTTAAGACAATGTGCTAGATTGTGCATTTCCAGTGCTTTTCACTTTCTTTCACTGTAGAATGACTGTAGAATCTGTTTAGACCAGTTATATTTAGATAATTTAAGTTTTAGTTGAAATGATATACACCTACTGGTTTATTATCACAGTCTTTAAATCCACAATCATGAAAACCATAATATTGGGACCACAACATCATGAGACCAAAATGCTAAAGACCACAATATCATACTCCTTGATCTGGCCTACTGTAGGAACCATGTTAGCACTTATTCCTTGGTCTAGACCCATGAATGACTCATGTTAGCAATTGCTCCTTGGTCTAGACCCGTGAATTACTCATGTTAGCACTTGTTCCTTGGTCTAGACCCCTGAATGACTCATGTTAGCACTTGTTCTTGGGTCCACATCCTTGCAGGACTCATGGTAGTACTTGTTCCTCAGTTCACATCCCCTGCAGGACTCATGTTATCACTTTTTTTTGGGGTCAACATTTCTGCAGAATCCCTGAAAATATTTGTTCCCAGGTTCATCACACTTGTTAGGAGAGTCAGTATTTGGGATTTTTCCACATTTTGGGCTTCAAGACTTGATATTAAACCATATGTATGTATGTGTATATATATATATATATATATATATATATATATATATATATATATATATATATACACAGATATATAGACATACAGATATAGATATATAGATACAGATATCATATGGTTGCCCGATACTAGGATGCATTGTCTTTGATGACAAATATTTCATCATCGTATAATGGCAAATCATTAACATATAGGCCTGCTTTGTAACATCAGTCTCAGTGTTTGTGCCAGACTGCTGTACAATGAAGTCTTTTGAATTTTTATGATTCTTCCCTGTTATATAGCTAAGGAGCTGTTATATATAAGTTCAGAGGTGTGGGAGCTGAATAACTTCAGAAATGCTTCCCTAGTCCTGCATTACAATGTATTTCAGACATTTCATGTATCATACAAACTAGACCCCTACATATTCCATCTATCCATGTTTTTTTTTTTAATGTCACACTGTATTTTTCCATTGACTTTAATTGATCACCAAAATTAACCTCCACTAAAAGGCAAAAGTACCCCAACTCACTTCTTATACTTGACCACCTTAACAATAACATTGAGCAGGTTAATACCTTTGGATACTTATGAGTCTGGCTTGATCCCTCACTTTACTTTTACTACCATCTGGAAAACACTTGGAAAAAGATAAACTCACTACTCTTCTGAGCCAACAAAATCTCATCTTTCATCTCTCACTCAATTAAAAATGGTATTGGAAAAGGGATTCTCCTAGCTCAACTTTAGTACCGCCTACGTATTGTAGCATCTGCTTCTATATATATATATATATATATATATATATATATATATATATATATATATATATATATACATATAAATGAATACACAAATACATATACACGCACATATGTTAGTGCTCTGCATTGGTAAAGCCATTTTTGGTGAAATCTGTGGACTGTTATGTATATCACTAATGAAGTACAATGAAGCTGCATTACATCATTTCAGCTTGAGTGGTATTAGTGGTATTGGGCCAGATTCAATAAAGCCTATATTAAGTGCACAAGATATGTATTCAAATACATTCTTATTACATTTTTTGTGCTTTCTAGTCACTCAGAAAGATTATGCTAAGTATACCTTAGTCTACACTTTGTGTTAAACTTTATGAATCCCTGTCAATATTTAAAGCTGCAAGAATATCAGTAGGAAAACTAAAATTAAGAGGAAGAAAGTATGAGTTATGTCTGTGTTGTCTGTTTATTCAGAACGGTGTGCACGTAGTGTACACAGTATAGGAGTTATTGTCTTTTTATATGTGCATATGTGTGTGTATCTGTGTGTGTTTGTGTATACATGCATATATATATATATATATATATATATATATATATATATATATACAGATATCTATCGAGATATATACACATAAGTAGATAGACAGACAAATACATAGATATACACACATGCACGCACAATCTCACAAGCAGACATACACGCATACAAACATACACACAAACACACACACACACACACACACACACACACACACACACACACACACACATGTGAACTACAACTTTTATCGCCATGTAATAAAGCAAAGACAGTCAATCCATTCCTAGATAGCAATTTAAAAAAATGAAACAAATATTTAGAACTGCTCCATATTACCTTACATAATTATCTTTGAGGCTGCTGCAGGCTGGAGAAGAGGAAAAACACCATTCTGCAGTGAACTCTATGTGATACTGCTGTCACAAGTCTGTCCTGCTGTGCTGTGCAAAGATACTAGCTTGCAATTTTATCTGTATTATAAAATTTGACCTGACATTAGTCTATGGCACTAGTCATTCACCCAGTTTCGTAAGGTTGCATCTGACTCCTGTAATGGCCATAGTTACCCACTGTCACTGTTACTGTTAAATGCTGTGCTACTTCATATTTGATTAAACGGGTAAAATTTAGTACTGAAATCACATTCCTCCCACCACAATGCACCAGCTGCTAAAGCATATTGTCACTCGGCAAGCCTTCTCATGCTGCATTCATGGTGACCATCATATTATAATGTATGCATGGCAGCAGGTAGGTACAACAAAACTCTCACATATCAACAATTTGTTCTGTCAAAACACTTTGGTGGACAAAACAGGTGGTCGACAAGTGTGCAAGATCAACAATCTCTGGGGTTGGGTAATATGGCCCCAAACACAGACATTGCCATTCTCTGCGGTTGGGGAATATGGCCCTTCTCAGGGAATGTGCAATCTCAGAGTTAGCATATATATATATATTTAGCAGGTGGTATGGGTGGCACAGCACCTAAATGGGGGGGTCTGGGGGTTGTCCCCCTGCAAAAACATGTCATGTCTGCATGCTGCAAATGTATTGCCCTGTCAGCATATGCATTGTTAATGTTATTGACATCAACAATCTGGTGTTTAGATTAATCTCAGTATTTATTATTTTATTTGTTTACCAGGAATGTCTGACTTAGAAGAAGACAATTTTCAGCAAAGGCCGGGAAGAAATGCTCCAGACACATGTCTTTGAAACATGGGTGGAAACCAGAAAATCCAGAGAAAACCCACACGAACACAGGGAGGACATGCAGACTCCACACAGAAGACACTCCAGCTGACAGCTGGAGAGCCTCTTGCTATGAGGTGAAAATGCTAATATATATATATATATATATATATATATATATATATATATATATATATATGTATATATATATATATATATATATATATATATATATATATATATATATATATATATATATATATATATATATATATATATATATATATATATATATATATATATATATATATATATATACATACCTCTTGCTATGAGGTGAAAATGCTAATATATATATATATATATATATATATATATGTATATATATATATATATATATA
>NC_056735.1:1803703834-1803708834 GCF_019279795.1 Protopterus annectens
TCTTTATTAAACAGCATAACAATTTTGTAATGACTGTATTAATAATGATTGTTTAACAAGAAATAAACCATCTGTGTATTTAAAGAATGCCTGAATTAAAAATTACATTTCAGCAAGAAAAATATCTGGAAAGCTAATCAAATCAGCGCATAAAAAAATCACTATAAAAACGAACACAATAGAAATTTAAACCAATATGATCAACTTTCTACAAATAGTCTTGTGAGGCTTTCTTAGCTTTGAAACCTTAATACTGGCATCCAACACACAAGGCTCTGATAGCTACCAGCCATTTACTGTGGAGGTCCTGATATGCTGCCTATACTATATGTTTATAGGTTTATAGGTGTTTATTAGACTAATGACCACAAGGGCCTTTTTAAGCCTAGCCATGTCCAAATCTCTGATGAGTTCTGATACCCTTGATAAGTGTAAGCATGAGCCTGTTAGATAAACCATTTACAAGTTACCTGTTTGCATCAGAGACATAGGTGCCAAACTTGGGATGAATTTCTGGTTTCCCATCCAATTGTCCAAGTTGCCCTTGAACTGGATGAGGGAGGAACTCTGCTTCACATGGATGAGGAGCCGATTCCATAGATGGGGTAGTCTCTGGGATACATAGCTATCTCTCCAGCAGGTCCTATTTATATCACAGGCAAGGTTTAAGTCTTTAGAATGGGTAATTTTGGTATTGTTTGTTTTGTGGATATGAAGGAGGTCCATCAGAGTGGGGTCTGACAATGCCTTGCATGCCAGGCATAGATCTCCCCTCAAAAAATTGTAGGAGACAGAATACAGGGATAGCACCTTAAGGCCGTCTGCATAGGGCATATTACTTATGTCCTGTATTCTTTTAGTGAGGAAACCCTGTGGACATTCCAGTTGTTGGATATGTCTGGTTAGGTACATACCAAATGGGGCATTGTACTCAATGATAGGTCTGTTGAATGCCGAATACAGTGGAACAATGACGTCCTTGGACATAGATGCCATATCTTTGTTTATAAGTTGCACAACATAGAATGATTTCCACACCACTGTAGACATGTGATGATCAAAATCTAGATTACTATCTATGTGTGTCCCTAAGTCCCTGACTACTGGGTAAACTCTAAGGGGTGTGTTGTCAATACAATAGTTACCAGGGATTGATGACTTCCCAAAGGATAGTATTATGCATTTCTTGGCATTTAGTTTTACTCCATGACTCTGACACCAGTTGTTTGTCTGTGTCAGACCCTCCTGGAGAAGATTTGTGTAAGTGTGAGACTCAATGACAGCTCAAAATTTGCAATCATCTGCAAATTTAGTCAGCCAGAGACCATTGACATTGGCCTTGACTTCTGAGAAGTAAATGCCAAAAAGGAGCGGTCCAATGACTGATCCTTGAGGGACTCCACTTGTGACTGGCCTCTTTGTAGATGTGGACTCCCCAATTCTAACTTCCTGGGTCCTGTCTCTGAGCCAGTTGCCTAAACACTGGGTGATATATGGGCTTGTACCTAACCTCTTGGGTTTGTCAACAATGCTTGAGTGGGGTATTGTGTCAAATGCCTTGGCCAGGTTAAGCTTGGCACTGTGAACAATTTTGCCCTCTTCTATTGCTTTGGTGACCTTCTCAAAGAAGTCCACCAGGTTGAGTAGGCATGATCTGCCCTTTATGCAACTAAACTGGGTTGAGTCCAGTGTCTGGAGGTTTACTATATCACTATTGATCATCTCCATGATAATTCTTTCCATGGCTTTACATATAAGTCTATACTCCACAGCAAAGTCCAGACAATCGCTTCATACTGCCAATTACTAATGAAACACAGATCCACATTTATTGTAAAAAAGTTTCACTAGACTCCACCAGAATGAAAAAGTAATAGTCATGGGCTCATTTTTTGTCACTTTTAAAAAAATATAGCAGTCTGGTTACACAAACATCACACCTGCGTATGGTAACATGTTATTCTCAGCTGATATGAGAAATAAAATACATTATCAGGAGTGATGGCTGTCCAGCAAGTTTCTTAAGAACCTGTAGAAGGACTTAAGCTTGACTCGTGAATCTAGGTCCCTTATTATCACTCAGCACCAAACATTATAAATTTAGGTTTTTAGAGTGACATGGTTGAAATTGCAGTGAAATTGTATTGTAATGCATCTTGGATTCAAGTCCCATGCAGCAGATTAATTTCTCTTAATTCTAAATTATATATAACATCTTCACACAGCATCCTTCTTGTAAATGACAATTTAATTTTTATTGCTGTGGCTGGAGGATTAGAGAATTGTATTTATGCTTAAAGTGTTTTATAGAATTTGTCTCAAATATTGTAGAAAGACAAAATATTTTAAAGGACATAGTTTCATATCAACATTTTTATAAGACATTGGCCATTTGTGATGAATGCTCTCCTCAAGTTTACAAATTCATATAAAATAAGGTAATATTGGCATAATGGTGAAGCTATGTTCCTCACATGCTCAAGGTGCAAGGTTTGATCCTCACGTCCAATAAAAACTTCATTGATTGAAGAAATACCTTTTCAGGGGCAATAGGTGCTGAGGGTGGAAACATAGGCAGAACTTGGCTAGGCTTGAAAGGGCCCAAGGGCCATTGGCCTAGTAACTTCCTATGATCCTATAATATAAATAAAAAAATCTTATTTTCTTCAAAAAGTTATATTAAAACAAGTAGTGGTGAAAACTGTCCAAATCAGTTATAAGACCCCATGCTTTACAATAGTCAGATCATGACAGTACAGACTGTAGTTTTGTGCTGTTCTTGTACTGTTCTTGTATTTTAGCATTATTTTGAGATCTGTTTATTACAACATGAGGATGTACCATAACAGCTGCTACTTTAATAGCTCTTTCTAATGTGAAAACAAGCATAATGTGGCCAGATAAACATTCACTATTCTTAGAGCATAACTTACCCACGGATTCAGCAAGCAGCCATCCTGCATGGTAGGGACTATTACTGTTCAGCACGGCAGTGCACCATGCATATGTATGAAGGTGCTCTGCCATGCTCTAAAACGGTCATGGTTCCATGTACAAGCACAGGGGGTGTGTCTGATAGTAGAGATCTCACAACATACACGACCCCTGAACTCCAGAATTGCCTTTTGGCAATTCAAAATGAGTGAGAATGCTCGTAACACCGCCAACCCATCAGGGTAAAGAAATCTGGTCAAAGCCATAAGGGACAATCGTCTCTACCAAGCCAAAAGTGAATAGAGTAACAGATGTAGCATAAGCACATAGCACACACCTCCCAACCTGTCAGAGTAAGGAATGTGGACAAAGCCAGAAAGTTGATAGAATAACAGGTTCAGCATTAGCAGGGATATTCTGAAGGGTACAAATAAAAAAACACAACAAATATTTTTTTTTTAAACATGCAATAAAGTTTAAGCATAGCTGCATGGGTGTGCCCATTGCTTAGCTACGCTTAGTCCAGCTTAAACAGCACAAGATGTTAAATAGCAAGAGACATCCAACATAAGCAGTACTGCAATAGTGTAGTGGCAAGCAGTCATTCCCGTTTCAATCTCCACTGTAACTGATTTGCATTTTACATGTGAAAGCAGTACATACACTTTTTTATAATTATATACTAAATAACATATATTTGTTAAACACAGTACTGTAGTAGGTCCAGATGTGAGGTGTCAATTTAATAAAGTTGTGAAACCCCCATATAAACACAAGTGCCCCATACAGTATAGTCACACATGAATAAATGTAATGAAAGCACATTGGGGATGTCAGGGACAGGAAACAAATTTATAATATGTAATGAATGATGAATCATTCCCATACAACAGATAATCTATAAAATAAAAAATAAGCAATGCTAAGCATTGCACAGCTCTGCTTACTAGCTGTAAGCATTGTGTAAATATGACTGCTAAACAATGATTAGCCCAGCTAAGTGGATTTACCCATTGGTAAGCACTGCTGAACCTGCCCTTTTAACCACTGCCAACCTTAGCTAAGCAAGGTTGCCTGTAGTTTAGCTTAGCTCACCATATTAAAAACCATCCAATCATGGCAAAGGGTGGGAAATAGGCCATATTTAAACCCTGCAGGTAGGAATACAGCTTATAACTGGTTGCAGTTTCCCACTGTAGGCAATATGGCAGGTGCTGGTGAGGGCATGCACTTCCGGGTGCAGTACTGGGGCATACAGGAGTCCAAGCTCATGGTAGGACTCCTGGTAAATAACCATGATGAGAGACTGCTGCAGGGCCAGTACCAGGGCTCCCAATATAAAGCAGAAGCCTGGGACCATTTCACCTGTGATTTCACTAGTGCCACTGGTATCCCTCGGACTGGTAAGCAAGTCCCGCACCACTATGCCGACTTGAAGCAGAGGAAGCGGGAGCTCTTGGACAAGTGGGTCCAAGAAGCAATGCAGAGGGGTGATGTCCCAGCAGTGTGTAAGTATTCCTATCAATAACTGTTTACCAAAGTCCAGACTGTGTATGTGATGGATAAGTATGCCTAAATATTTCTCTATTCTCTTTACAGCTGCAGCTGAGTGGGCTGTGAATCAAGAAGCCCATGCCAGTAGGTTGCAAAGGCTGTGTCACGAGGCTGGTGAGTAACAATCCTGCTTGTAGTAGTCATACCAAATAAATATAAAGTAGTAGAAAGTCACCTGGCAGTATAAAAACTGTGTATAGGTTGTACTGAATAAACCAGACAATATGACAGTAAAAGTCCCATATAGGTGATATTTGAATAAAACCTTAACTGCCTGGCAATAAAGTTCTAAATCCTGGGCTGGTTATGTTTACTCTGGTATTGTATGGTATTTAATGTTGCATTCTCTGAATAGTAATGTTGTGTTAACAACTGTTACCCACACTGTGCTACATAAAAATATATATGTTAAAGAATGTCTGTATAAAACTGTTTTAAGTACAAGGTCAGATTGTGCAACCAAGAGAGACTTAGACAGAAAACACTGAAGGAATAGACAACAGTTTCTAAAT